>NC_060121.1:480878514-481168514 GCF_021461395.2 Schistocerca americana
TGAAGTTTCCGGTATCTTTTCTCTGCGCAGGCCCTCCTTCTATAGCTCGTGGCTTCGGCTGCTAAGACCTCATGACTGCCTCTTGTAGCAATGCTACCGCCAATCCCCAAACTTGGTGCCTCATCCCTCGGGCCAGCGTACCCGTGTATATATCGGCAAGTAAAGAGCTTCTGAGGACACAACACACAGATACCAACTCTTCCTCATAGATACTGTCAATGGGGATAGTCGATACTACCCTTGAGCTAGTGGCGCCAGACACTAACTTAATGGCACAATAGCTCAATTTTTCTCTTGATGTCAGTACGCCCTACTCAGCACTCATGTCGGAACTGACACAAATTATTGCCTGCTCAACGTATAAAGGAAAATGTCTCTCCCAAGTCACTGTGTTTCCCAATATAGTCATTAAGTTACGACGCTTCTCGATTCCAACGCCATGATGAACAGTGTGTGGTTGCATCTCACTTTACTTAGCAAATAGCTTATTCTTGTAAACAAAAATTTTTTGGAGCGCTTTCGGTTGTTTATTTCTCATTACGACAAAAATCGAAGAATAAATGTTTCACTTGAACCAGTCCCTAACACCAATATGTCCACCGAAATCGATACAGGGAAAACACCTATGTACACAATCAAGGTGAAGACTATTGCATCCCAAGAAAACTGTCTACTCCGACAGGAGTTAGTTTAAACACAATTACAGAAACGTAAAAATCCCTCTTGAATATGGAACAACAAAACGGTATCACAAGCAGAAGGCTTGTTAGTGGTACAGTATATTTAGAGTGCCGCAATCGAGTGTCTCTGCGTGAATATTTAGTACACAGTATACAAGGTGAACATGAATAAAATCGACAATCTACAGGGACGTGTTCCTAACTGGAAATCGAGCAATAAAATACTACGAATATGTGCCTGGAAATGCATCGTTGCCACAGTAGCCGGAGCTGACGAATGAAAGTTCTGCTGACCACGTGCCAGTCTGTAGCTCCCTGATGCCGATTATGTAGATTGACGATACCAGTTCTGGTACAGACTGCTTCACCGGGAAAAAGGGCTAATGACAGAAATATTACACTACTGGCCATTAAAATTGCTATACCAATAAGAAACGCAGATGATAAACGGGTATTCATCGGACAAATATATTATACTAGAACTGGCATGTGATTACATTTTCACGCAATTTGGGTGCATAGATCCGGAGAAATCACTACCCAGATCAACCACCTCTGTCCGTAATAACGGCCTTAATACGCCTGAGCATTGAGTCAAACACAGCGTGGATGGCGTGTACATGTACAGCTGCCCATGCAGCTACAACACGATACCACAGTTCATCAAGAGTAGCGACTGGCGTATAGTGACAAGCCAGTTGCTGGGCCACCATTAAGCACACGTTTTCAGTTGTTGAGAGATCTGGAGAATGTGCTGCCCAGGAGAACACTCGAACATTTTCTGTATCAAGAAAGGCCCGTACAGGACCTGTAACGTGGGGTTGTGCCATATCGTGCTGAAATGTAGGGTTTCGCAGGGATCGAATGAAGGGTAGAGCAACGGGTCGTAACACATCTGAAATGTAACGTTCACTGTTGAAAGTGCCGTCAATGCGAACAAGAGGTGACCGAGACGTGTAAGCAATGGCACCCCATACCATCACGCCGGGTGATACGCCAGTATGGCGGTGACGAATACGCGCTTCCAATGTGCGTTCAACGCGATGTCGCCAAACACCGATGCGACCATCATAGTGATGTAAACAGAACCTTGATGCATCCGAAAAAATGATGTTTTGACCCAGGTTCGTCGTTGAGTACACCATCGCAGGCGCTCCTGTCTGTGATGCAGCGTCAAGGGTAACCGCAGCCATGGTCTCCGAGCTGATAGTCCATGTTGTTGCAAACGTCGCTGAACTGTTCGTGCAGATGGTTGTTGTCTTGCAGACGTCCCCATCTTTGACTCAGGGATCGAGACGTTGCTGCACGATCCGTTACAGACATGCGGATAAGATACCTGTCATCTCGACCGCTAGTGATACGAGGCGGTTGGGATCCAGCACGGCGTTCCCTATTACCCTCCTGAGCCCACAGATTCCATGTTCGTCTAACAGTCATTGGATCTCGACCAACGCGACCAGCAATGTCGCCATATGATAAACCGCAATCGCGATAGGCTACAATCCGACCTTTATCAAACTCGGAAACGTGTTGGTACACATTTCTCCTCCTTACGCGAAGTATCACAACAACGTTTCACCAGGCAACGCCGGTCAACTGCTGCTTGTGTATGAGAAATCGGTTGGAAACTTTCCTCATGTCAGCACCCTGTAGGTGTCGCCACCGGCGCCAAACTTGTGTGAATGCTCTGAAAAGCTAATCATTTGTATATCACAGCATCTTCTTCCTGTCGGTTAAATTTCGCTTCTGCAGCACGTCATCTTCGTGGTATAGCACTTGTAATGGCCCGTCGTGTACATTTCTGATTGTCTGGTGCAAAAACCATTGACAAAACCCTTCCTGTAGAGAGAAATCCGCTGCTAATAATACTCGCACTCGATGCAGCTGATGGGGATGGTAGCAGTTGTCATGCAGGATACACATAATAGTACTTTGCCCTACACTACATTGGCAAGCCACTTGCATCGATCTTGTACCAGGATTTTTCTCAATATTCTATAGGACCCAGTTTTCCAAATCTGGTGTATGGACAGTTCGCCGCCTGCCTGCTTGTTGGCCTGTCTGAAAAGACCCATGATCACACAAGCGCTCCAAAAAGGCTTGAAATATTGTGATGTGGTTAGTGTCTCTCGATCGTTTCCATATGCTTGGCCGTACAAGAACACCATTTGGACATTTTCCTGCATAAATACGGGAACACTCTGCTCCTTATAGTATGCTGTGTCAATCACACAGCCAGCAAAACGTAAGGAACATACGGCACGTGGTCAGAGGAATTCCATTCGTCAGCGCCATCTTCCGCTGCAACAATACACTTCCGGACACATGGTCATAGGTTGTTTCCTTTTTCCTCCATTCCATTCAGGAATCCATTCCTGAAATTTATTGGTTTTATTAATCTTGGCCCTGCATAACATTGAAAGCCGTACGCCAGAGTTTGACTATGATGTCGTTACAGTAAGTAACACAGGCGTTTCTTGGACATTAAATGAACAACAGTAACAGTAGGCCTAGGACTGTAGTCTACAATGAGTGTTCTGATTACCGTAACCGAACACAAATTTTTGGAACATAAAAACCTAATACAGAATGTTTAAAAGTCACGATAGACACACTGAAAATCAAAATTTCCATGCACTAAGTGTGCTGCAACCGAAGTGTGAACTGGATGTGTCACAGCTAAGACAGAAATGGGTGAGAAAGGGTTTGAGTTGGGCATTGTCGATGACAAGAATGATATCAAATATTAAAACGCCTGAGTGCTGGTCACGTCTCTTTGATTTACAGCCCACACTCGCAGATTCTGAATGGGCACGTTGACGTGGACGCCGACGTCGTTCGCATTGACAGAGAGAGATCTTGGTTGTTAGAATACCTTAGCAGTCGGCACCTGGACCAGGAAACTCACTCGTAGTGAACTACGACATCGTGGCCCAAATACCAGCCTAAATTCAGTCCATGCTCCAGAGTACTGCTGGTACCATTTTCGGTCGTGTGATCCACAAAAGAGAAAAGATTTGTGGGGCCTGGACCTCTGTCACCGGTCGGGTAGCTACCTGGTGCCAGGATGGAGCGTAGCCCCCCTCCCTTGTCTGTCGGCTGCAGAGTTGTCCTTTCTGCTTATTGTCCATTTTTTTGTTGGTTGCTCGCTGAATAGGAGCAAGACCTCGACAGCCAACTCCTCCCATGATATACCGTTCAGATAGCAGTACCGTAGATGCAGCCTCATGGGATGTATCTGTGGTGAGGCTAGAGTAATATACGATAAAGAATATTTCTCTATAACGTTGCTCATCCGTTCTTTCACACTTATTGTTTACAGTAATTTAAGCTGTTTATAGGTGAAATCGAAGGAATTTTACTTGCAAGGAGTGAGGCGTGGTTGGCTGAGGTATACACATAAAATGGGGAGCATTGTTGGTCATTTATTGCTCTTAAAAAATTTGAAGTTAAGTGTAGTTAATTATTTCAACCTAACTTCAGATTTAAGAGTGTGTGCTCTAAAATGTTGTTCTGAAGATGATCAAATGTTCATTTTCTGTATGTACCTGTCTTTTACTTGTAATTAATATACAGCACTGTTGCTATCACCAATGAACTGAACAGCAATATAATTACGGCATAACCAAAATGCTGCCTCTGTTACTTCTTAATTTTCATTTGCTCCTTTAAACAATTTTATAATTTTTATTCGATATATATGTACTGGTTCTGCAGTTACCAAATATATGCTTTACACTACATCTAGGACTATTTGTAAAATTTAAAATTTCTTCATTCTACTCACCACTTACCTCAAGATTATTTCATAATTGGAAAACATTAATTTTCTTCTGAATGCATCGTTAATCACTTGATCTGCTCCTGCCATTGATGGAATATACAAACAACCAAATCTTTCAAACACTTTATTGCTTTACTTCCATTGACTGCTACTACCATTTTCGCAAGCAACAATGGTACAACTACCATCATTTATGTAGGCCTGAAGTATTATAAAATGTGGCAGATCTAAATAATATTTCTGTAAAAAAACGCTTTTTATTAAAAGGAGTAAGCCACAGAATTCGTCAACAAGGAGCTTGCATACAATGGGAAATAACCAATAATTGATCAACAAAAAATCCTTTTTTTAAGACTGTGGATGTTGCTGAAATTTTAGAATGTGATAAATCTCCAAATGCTATACAAAACCATGCAGATGCTGATCTTAGGTGTGCATGATTCAGTCTCTGGTCTATATCCTTCAATATTTAAATTCAAAAAGGACAAAGCTATTTTATTTAAAAAATGGGTTACTAGTGAAGTTTTGCCTTCAATCCATAAACATGGAGAATATAAAGTAAAGGATAGTGTAAGGCATTATAAGACAGTCTAATAGATCATACAGAAAAAGAATAAAATTTAAGCAAATCCTTTTGAAGTTGTGAATAAAATTAAGGATGATTCTGTACTAAAATCAGACAAAATATTCTATTTAACTAAAGAAAATTGTTAACATTAATAAAAAAGCGAAAAAATGGCTCTTCAATTTGTTCTTCAGAAAACTGATGAAATTTTAAGACCTTTTAAGATTGTAAAATGATGGCTATGAGTATAATTATTATTTGATTAAAGGACAAAGAAGAAGCCTACAAAAGAAGTGAACAATATTAGGAAAATGCATCTCGTTTTCTAAGAACTATTAAGTCTTAATTATGATCCAAACTCAATAAAGTTGTACCTGAGAATCAGTAAAAAATTTTTTAATTGCTTGCTATTGTAATTATTTTAAAACCTTTAATGATGACACATAAGAAAAGTCGATGAGTGATATAATTCATCTTCATCAGGCTGACATAGTATAACAGCAGTCCTGATGCAAGGCTATGAAAGCTATATTTCTGTTCATTATGCTATTTTAGTCTTAAACTGGATGTTGGAAAATGTATTTATGTTCATGTAACATTTCTACACATTGGACTAGAAGACTAATCCTCTAAGTTTAGTAACACATTCTTTATGAAATGTATAATTATGTTTCATTTTCACAAATGGATGATTTTGATCGATGAAGCAAACATAAAACATTTTCTGAATTCAGGGTGCTCATTTTTTCATAATTTATTATTATTTTTGTTTGAAAGGTCGAGATAAATTTTTATGTTTGAAAATGGAATCCCAGTCAAGTTTATCTTTAAATCTGATTTAAAAACGTCAGACAATACTTGATAACTTGATGTATCCTCATAGTTTAATTTGCCACGAAAGTCTCTGATAACCTTATTTTGCTTGAAAGTCTCTTATAAAATCGACAGATAGATAGTGTTTGGTTAAATATAATTCCCCAGTTAATTTTATCTTGAAGTTTGAAAATAAAATCTTTAGACATTATATAATGTACTCGTCTGAGCATCCATCCTGCTTCATTATATAGTCCTTTCCTTTTAATATAATAATACCTTTATTTCCAGATGTTTCAGTTTTGGATCAAATTTGTATAATTCTTGAAAGAACATCTTTTCAAAATCATAATCAAACCATAGAATAAGTTTCTGCCTTTTTACTATAGAATAGCCTTCAATTCCTACTCCCTTTTGCTACAGTTTTGAGATGTTTTACAGTAACATTTATCACTTACTGTTGTTTTTGATGTTGATGAGAGCAATAAGCTGATTCTTTCTCATGTTAGAATACATCTATATCTTAATTATATTGCTCTACCTTTTAATATGTAAAATTTAGGGTTTGTAGCGTCATAATTTTTAAGATTTATGTTTGGTAACGAGATGAAGAGCTATCTATTTCCAGATGTAAAATATTTACTGGCCCTAATCATAAAAATGTGTGAATCCATTCAGAGGAACAAATATCACCTAAATTTAGATACTTGGTGGAAAGATATTTGAAAAAAAGTAATGATTACAAATGATATTTTGCGGTATAGTCATGGAGATTCCAAGAGGGTAATAATTAAAACTCTTATGAAAATATAGATTTTTATCAACATAAAAGAAATTATACCCTTTTTAAAAAATTGCGAATAATTGTGTTCCTTTACATGTATTTTCTGAGTCCCTGTGGCTAATTTTACGTTCTTTATTGTTTATGGCATCTCAACTGATCTGAGGCTAGCAACTGAAAATCATTCAAAAATGAAATGAAATTTACATTAATATTTAAATAATTATAGTCTTGATTACACTGAGACAAAACATGACAACCAACTCTACATACCCTACCTCTGTAAGATCTAGAAAATTGAATCAAGTCAGCTTTTATCAGATCGTTGAACAATTACAATCTGTATTAATGCAGAATTAGAAATAATGGTTTGGTGCTTTAGAATATGAATACACTTAATACATTTCTTCCTATTATATATTATTTACTTGTGAATAGACCGTATTAGAAGTAAATTTAATGCCTCAGCACACACGATGAACTAACTGTTGGTGTGGTCTTCAAAGGGTGTCAAAATATATTAAATTATTCAGGAGAATAACAGGACTGCTTATAATAATAAGGAACTGTTTGTGATAATTGATAAAGAGAACAATCCTTGGCTTAAAGCTAAGAATGTTGCAGACCTATTGGAGTATAAAAACACTGGTGATGCAATCCCGAAACATGTGGGTAGTGATGATAAAACATAACATGATAATATGTGAGACACAGTGATTTACTGAGCTTAACTAACAATTAAATAAATAACCGTATTTATGAATGAATCTGGACTACACCAGTTGATACACAAATCAAATTTGCCTCTTGGTGAAAAGTTTACCAAATGGATAACAAAAGAAGTTTTACCTTTCATTCAGAAACAGGGAGTATACAAACTGCAAGACAAATCAGAAGCTTACAGGATAATAATAAACATTTACAAACTGATAAAGAAATGGCTGTCTGCATACTGAAAAGAAGAAATTAAAAACTTAGAAGGATGAGAGGATGTGCTTGTAGAAAGTTTAAGAGAAATGCAACCCCATATTGCTGTACCAAATGAAAATAGTGATTTGAGAAACATATTTTTGTTCTACAATCGTTTGATGATTAATTTTTCTATGACTGCTGTGTGAGTCGATTTCCAAGAGGAAAACTGCAGACACAATTATATGGACTTGAAGATATACATTCAAGTTGCACAGAAATTGTAGAAATCGAATACAATCCTAACTCAATTAATCAGTACAATAAAATGACAGAACAATGGAATAACAGTGGTTATTTTTGAAGAAAATATTGTCATTAAGTACTGGATGAAGTGGGCAACCACTTGTACAAGATATAAAATATCTTCTATAACATAAAATTATCGTTATTTACCCAATTGTTATATGAATTATTAAAACCCAGCCATATAGTTTATCCCCTTCCTTTCTCAAACCTTATCCATCAGCATATATATCTGAATTATTAGATTCCCCTTAATCCTGTTGATAGAAATTTCATTTCACTTCTTCTCAGTCTGATGCCTTAACATCGTATTAGAAAGAATAACATATTCAGGTCAAAAATTTCTGTTATCTCCTATTTTAAAATTAGGATTATCATTAGAGACAATACCAGTAAACTAATAATTTTTGTCATTAACTTCTGCTGACTTCAGTTTTATAACTGACAGTTTGTATAGTTTTATTCACCAGGCAGACTTATAACTAAGTAAACACAGTAATAATTTCCTTGAAGGGTAAATCCCATCCATGTACTTTCTTTGATGTTTTATTAATTCTTTCAATAGCACATGCTTTTAATTCAGTGATAGTTGACTAATGAATAACGTTTTATTGCTTTGTAAGTTCATTAGATTCCTTATTGTAAAGTTTTTCCCCATTATGTGTCTCTTGATTTCTTAGAATTGTCTCTCTGAATATTTTTCCAAAAGCATCAGATATATTTTTGTCTCTTTTATCTTTATCTTTATCTGAGGAAACATCAAGAACAGCTACTAAATATTTACATTCTGTATTGATTTTCTAAGTTCTTTTTGTGTTTCGAGTATCTATTTCTAGAGGATTATATTGCAATAACTATCAACACTAAGAGAAACATCATTTATTCTTTTTAAATTTCTTCTCATTGATTTATCTGACTCATTTCTTCTCAAATGCTTCTCACGCCATCATCTACCAAAGATTATTTAACAAATTTATTCTTTTTACTTTTAAAAAGTGTGCAATGTCCTTCAGTCCTTTGTCTTCCATTTTTACTCGTCACTCAGAATTTAGTAAATTTTTTTCAATTCAAGTACCATATATCATTTCCTATTTACACAGATTAAAAATTTAATAATGCTAATTTATTTCAACAAATGTAATTACTTTTACATCTGCAGGTATATCTGTATCTGTATCATTTTTCTTATAGTCAAGAAGTTGGATTTATGTTGCACTGTTGACTGATTATATTTGTTATTATTTCATGTAACTTATCAGAAACATTTACCATGATATCAAAATTATCAAAGCCTTATTTATATTTTTGTCAACAACAGTTTTCAGCCTGAAATCATATTCAAAACTGTGCTTTCTTTGTTTGCATCCATTCAAATAAGTAAATTAAATTATTTGTTTACCCTGTACTACATTCTATAGCCTTTTGTATCTGTGTAAAGGAGATGTCAAAGTTGTATGCCTGTATTATGTCCTTTCATCAATATCTGATTTAGTGGTTTAGTTAACATTACAGAACTGATTAACTTTTTCTTTGAGATGTGCAGTGGTAGTGCATTGTCTTAGGATACTTGCATGCTCAGATTTTGTAACATGATTATTTAATTCGTTTTCTAAGCATTGTTTACCAACACCATCCTAACCATTTGCAGGATATTTATATCCATTAATGTTCTACCTTTAAAGTCAATGCATCATTCAATTATTTTAAAAATATTGCATACATCTTTTTGAAATTAGTGAATTATATTTGGTTGAACATTGGCAATTTTAGCATTTAATTTTTGCAATCTGCCATTGTTCATGCATCTTATTTCTGAAAGTGTCTATGTATTAGGTTTAACATATTATTATTGAATTTATAATTATCTGATATCAGCTATAATATAAATACACATGACCGACAACAATTAAATTCGGCCAAAATTTTGTAATCTCTCAAAACTGCAGCATAGTTCATTTTTTCCCAAGCAGTTAACTAGTTCCTTTGGAATGTTTCTATAAAGTTAGTCAAAAACACATTCTCTATTATTTGTTTTATAGTAGCAAATCCAATGTGTATGAGCATCATCAGATATATCTGAATTTACTACTCAGCATTTGATACTTTTCAGTTTGTCTGGTAATTATATTAGACATGATGACATGATGAAAGTGTTTAATTTTTAATTGGTTAACACTTTTCCCACACCGAAATACTTATTGCATTAGCATACATGCTAATTATTGTTTGGAATTACCATTGTCAACCCTGAACCACATTTCCATTGTTTGATTATGTGTTTCATATTATTACATTACTTTGTCACCTTTATAGTTATATATAACTGTGTTTACAATAGCAGGTGCTCTACCACATAGTAAAAAAGTATTCATTTAACATAGCATTGCTGCCAAAAGTAAGGGAAGAAATTGCCTTCTTTTTGGATTAATCCAGCGTCTTCTATCTCTGTTGTCAGATGTTCTGCAATATATTTCTCAACAGGTATACCTAATGTAATGAGCAAATTCCTGCTAGTTTGTCAGTCAACTGTCCTTGTTTAAGCAACAGATAATAAATTATCAGTACTGCATATTTGTTTATTACTGATTTTAATTTCTACTGATTTTGGTTTATTTTTGCACTAGGCAGTTATTTTTAAGGAATACTGAAGTTATTCATTCATATATATTAAAATTTTATGAATAGTTTTACAATCCCCAGTCATTTTCATCAAAATACTAGGCCATTTCATAATTTTCATTTTCCATACACTGTACCTTGAACTGCAGCTGCAGGTAATTTTCCGCCTAATGACACACCATAAACATTCATTCTTCCTTTTACAAGCAATTTGCGTTTTTTATTTACCTCACGTCTGTTTTATAACTCTTTATGATCCCCTATAGGCAACATTATGTTCTTTACATACTTCTTCTAAGGGCTTAATACCTTGATCTCCTGTAGCTAATCCATCCATCCAGTCTGGCTATTGGACCACAAAATATTCAGTCTCATATGCAAGAGGTAATTAACTAATAAATGTGGTAATTGATCGTTTACCACATTTTTCATTTTTCGAAAACATATATTACAGGTTATTCAAAAATCTCATCACATCTGTTATTTCTATTGGATTGTTTACAATGACATTGCTGAATTCATTCATTAAAATTTCTGTTATTCTTACTTTCTCAATAGAGTAATATTTATTTCAAGCTGATCCTGCTCCATGAATCGCTGATATTCTGTAGATTCATTCACACATATCATTCATTTAATCACAGTTAAGTGGTTTTTGTCAATGTTTTTTACTAACCTGCTCTCTCGTGGAAACTTTTTTCTAGATCTGCTTTAATTTTGAGAAATAGCCAACAACAATTTCTCTTATCAAACTTCTGGGTTTTTGCAGTTACCTGATTGGTACAATGTAGCTACATAATTTGATAAATCAACAGCATCAAGTTTTGTGTTTAACACATCCACAGTAATCAGTTTTATAGTTAGAAAGTTCGTCACCCCATTTATATTCTTTTTCAGCAATTTGAAATTATCCCCATTCAATTTAACTGCCAAAAAACAAACAAATTTAAAATAATTGGCAGGTCTCCATCCAAACCTTTCTCTTCACCATTTTTGACACAATGCTAAATTCCTTTTTAGATTTATTATCATCTTCATTCTGTTCCTTAACTTGTAAGTTTTTCTATTTTTCTCCCCACTTTATATTTATTTCATACATGGTGTATTTCTCATTCACTGAATGTGTAATCAAATTATAGAATTTCATAGTGTGTCAATTTTTTCTAGTTTTTGTCTTCATATATTCAGTACAGCATGTATTTATGATTCACTTAATGGATAGTCAACATAAAACGATTATCATCAGGCCACTCATAATGTGGACTTTGGTATACTTTAACTGATGGTAAAATTATATGATAGAGAACCATAATATTTTCATTTTCACTGTTTTCTTTGTTAGTTTTGAATACATTTTCATCTGAACCTTCCATTTCTTCTTTCACCTGATTGACTGCATCAATACGGAGCTGATATTCTTTATGTTTTTGGTATTCTGTTCTTGATTGTTTGTAAAGCTGCAGATAACTGTTTTCATTCCAGTTGAACCATTCTGGATATAGAATATAATTGTCAGTTATTAATTTTGTTTTCTGATGTCAACTTGATGCTGTTACTGCAAATCAAATAGAATTAGGCAAGGACTTGTCATGATTGTTTTTCTTTTTAATTTCATGTCTGAAAATTATATATGGTTATGGATATGGATCAGTTTCCATTTAATTAACAATATTGTTATTAGTAGTGAGTGGGTCAGCTATTTCAAGTGAGTGATAGGACATTTGTTCTGAAAAAATATTGACTGTACCTGCGCAAAACTACTACAATAATGTTGCATTAGTTGGTTTTTATATATTTTTAATTCAAAATATTATGTCAAAAAGTAATGATTGTATTGTGATGGAGAGACAATAGACTTTCCTGTTGCTCAATATTCTTTGAAAAGTTTGGAAAAATTTTTCATTTAACAAAGCCAAATATTCACATTAACATAAAGGAAATTTTAAATGGAATTAGTATTGAGAGTGATGTAAACTCACATATGAATAAAAATTATGGTGATGGAAGTATTTTTGGATATTGTGGCAAAACTCTTATTTGTAATGAAATACTTTTTGGTAATGATATGCCTAAGATTTATCGATTTGAATCAATCAACATAAATTTTAATTTGGTTAATGAAATGTTTGTGAAGCGTACTGATTACTTTCATTGAGATACTAGCATTCTTTCTTCATTCAAGGCTAATGCTGAATTTGGTGGACCACTATTTCATGAACCACATTAGCTTACATATATTCTAGTTTTTGGTACTATGTATAATCAAGTATAACTGATGAAAATGATAATTTGGATGAATTCAGTGGTGCTTGTGTGGCAGTTGCTTTAGAAAAAGCTTAATAAATTTTTATTATTATTAAGTGAACAACACTGAATCTGTCACTGTTACGCATAAGCTGTGTATGAAAAGGAAACACAACATAAATTTTCCTAAGAAGGATAGAGAAAGTAACATCCATATAAGAGATAGGTGGGTTAATCTTACCCATGTTCAGTTGTATATGAGTTTTAGGATTGTTAAAGCTGATGGCTCAGATTACTGAACATATGAATGATATCCCAATTCAATGTTAATCAATAACTACATGGCAAAGGTATTTGATTTTATATTTTTAAAGCAAGGAAATAATGTCTAATCTGAAACTGAACATCTTTTTATTTCATCACCAGTTTTGTGGCACTTGACCTCATCTCTTGCTAATAAAATAAGCATGGAAGGTCATATACGTATCAATGGGAAAAATAAAAATGAGATTGTTTATCGACTTGGAGCTTTTGGAGAATGTTTCCTAAAGGCCTTATCTTATGATTATGTCAATCTTCTTGTAGTTTTTACCATTCTAGATCCTTTTATTAGATGGGCTAAAAGAAATGATGCAGGAATTGAAATTAAAGGTTCTCTTCCTAACTAAGGTAGAACTGCTGTAGAATCAATGGAGATTTGTGTACCTATAATTACATATAAACTGCGAGAAAATATGCTGGAAAATCTTAAAATTCAAAATCTCTTTGTGAACTGCAAATGCCAGAAGTCATTGCATTGAGTGTTATGAAGAATTTTGAGTTAGATATTATGAATTTCTGTAACTCAGCACACTTTGATATGACGTACTTCCTATTTTTTTACAATTTGGATAAACTGAAAAAATAATCATCTTTCTCACTCATCATTATTTGTTCATTTTAAGATATTCATAAATTATCTGAAGAATGGAAGACATGTAGTTTTGGCAAGAAGTGTACAACTTAGATCCACTAAATAATTGTTTGAGAACTTATAACTCCATTTCAGATTTTAAAAGAATTATGCATCCGAAAGGGCATTTTGATATAAATCCACATAATTTCATGTCATAAATATGACCTATAAAAAGAATGTAGCGGCAACACAAAAAGGATGAAATTGTTTTAAACTGTAATGATGATGTTCCTGCGGGTTCCATTGCTTATTTATGTATGGTAAAAGAACCTCAAATATGAGGCACACCATAGCATATTAACTGAAAGTTTTAAATTATGTAAATGAATGAAGACTATAGAATTGTTGTTTCTTTGCAAATCGTTTTAGGAAAGATACCCATTTTTATTTATTATTATTATTCCTTTAGATAACCCTTTTCATTTAGATCATGGTAGCTTTCCAATTTTTTAAAATCGTTTAATGTCTGGCTGCTAAATAAAAAAAACGATTGTTCTCGAGCTCAGAATCTGTGCTGCAGTATATAGGTCTCTCCTGCATGAAAGAACTGACTTGTCTGACCATTTGAGGAAGCTCGCACGACTGTTATAGTGCTCCACGCTGCCACTATATATATGTACCAAATCTTCCTAGGTCTATGGTGCAGCCGTTCCACCAGGATTATACGGTTTGCTAATGATCCATAAGGATAGGGTTCCATTGCGCCAAATTGTTTCTAATTTGGGTGCACCAACTTACAACTTGGGAAAATATTTAGCGTCAGTTCTCAGCAATCGTATGGGTAAATGTGGACATCATATTTTCAACTCCATGCATTTTATCCAGCGTTTGAAGTTGCTTTGTCTTTGTCCCTCTGATTTACTTGTTAGTTTTGTTGTGGTGTCACTTTTTACACATGCCCCTCTTGAAGAGTCATTGATTTTAATTACTGACACAGTTGATAGGGAAATGACGAAGCTTTGCAGTCATGTTCTGACATTCACCTATTTTTTATTTGATGACAAATATTTTGAACAAACCGATGGTGTGTCTATGGGGAGTCCTTTATCCCTGATGGTCGATAATCTTTTTATGGAGGACTTTGAGGATATGGCCCTGAAAACATCTTTTATGAAGCCTTTGTGTTTTCTGAGATACGCTATTTGCTGTTTCTTGTTTGATCCCATTGAATAGACTCTTTGCAACGGTTATTGGACCATTTTAATTGTATTCATCCGAACATCAAATTCATGATGGAAATAAAAAAGGAGGGAACGTTACCTATTTTGGATGTACTATTTTATAGAAGAGAAG
The DNA here is from genome assembly GCF_021461395.2 of Schistocerca americana. Classification (NCBI taxonomy): domain Eukaryota; kingdom Metazoa; phylum Arthropoda; class Insecta; order Orthoptera; family Acrididae; genus Schistocerca; species Schistocerca americana. The sequence continues at coordinate 480,893,464 of NC_060121.1, forward strand.
ACAGAACTCAGGAAACTGACTCATACCGACAGATATTTACATGCTACCAATTTCCATCCACCTTTTCAACGTACAGGAGTACTTATGACCTCGGTTAAACGAGCATATGCTGACTCAGATGCTGAAAATGTACCACAGGAGCTGTAACATCTTAAGGAAATGTTCAATAATAGCGGCTATATGGACTGACAAATTCGACGTGCTTTTGAGTTGGGACCTCTACCTGAACCTTCTGAAGACACCTTTAGGTCTTTGGCTTTTCTTCTGTATGCTGGGAATGTGTCCGCCAAGACAGCTAGACTTTTGAAGAGATATGAGATCAGATGTGTTTTTCGTCTGCCAACTAAGATTCGTGCACTTCTTGGCTCCGTCAAAGATGATTTACGTGTGAGGAAGTCTGGTATTTACAAAATACCATCTCAATGGGGGAAGAATTATATTGGTCAAACTACTCGTACAGTCAACGACAGGTGTATTGAACATCACCGCCATAAGCGATTATTAGAACCAGATACATCTGCAGTGGCTGAGCATCGCCTTACAGAGGGACACAGGGTGCTATATAATGAGACGCAAGTCGTTGCAAATGCTTCTAGGTGCAGGGATTGTGTTTTAAAAGAATCTGTTGAAATCAGACTAGCAGATAATATCATTAATAATAATAATGGATACCTGTTAAGTCAAACGTGGAATCCTGTTTTATCAGACGTGAAGAAACAACGCCATCTGAATCTGCCGGCTATGAATAAACATTTATAATGATATATCGTTTACAGCAGCATTCACCACTGGAGACGCAGCAACTCTCATGGCGCTAGGGGGCAGCAGTAATGATTGAGCGCATGCGCACTGTATCTAGCGCATGCGCTGTTGTACTTCTGATGCATATATAGGTGCAGTCATTTGCGAGTGGAATCAGTTGTCGGTGAGAGCAGTGTAGCTTTTCTCACCTGTTAATGGTGGCTGGGTGGACCGCTGGAATATTGCGCTCAGATGATAGTTTGATCTGGCTGGAAACCTGACAAGAATTTGATAATCCTGGTCGTTTACTTACTCATTTCTCCTAGAATTGACATGAATGAGCCGAAAGAAATTAATGTAGTAGATATATTTACTGGGTCTTGGGTTATTTTTTCTATAGGAAAAAAGACACAAAACACAAAATTCTTATGACTTTTGTGATTTAAGCCATACTCTTCATAGAATAAAATGAGGTAGAACATACTACATATAAGGTCTATAGTACAGCCTCAAGCTATACTCTCTAGAATTTCTTACAAGTTCATCAGGATGCAAGTAAAGCCAATATTTCCAGATGAAGAGAAAATAAATTAATTGTAGCTTCATATAAAGTTTGCTTGTCCCAAACATGTTTTTTTTATTGGGTGCAAGTATCCTTAATCTTTCTGTTTTTCCGTATGATGCAGCAACTGTCAACTTCATCATCATCTAAATCTGACTTTTTCATGAACAATCTAATGATCTTCCTGGATGGTCTTGGCTTCAGTGAAGGAATCTTAGGACATCACACTTTTGTATCTAAAGATCTACGCACTTGGTCCATTGTCTGCACTGCCAATGTCACCGGTTTGAACCAGCTGAAATTCCTAGCAAAACTTTTAATGAAAAATGTGAATAACCAAATTTTATCCATATTTTCTGAATACTATAAACAAAATCAAACCATTTGTGATCTGGTGCATTAACTAATCTGAAAAACTAAGTGTAATTTACAACCACTGATTTGATAATTATCTAACTTCTCTAACATTGTTAATTTTAAGATTGTTAAAGAAGCGGATTCAGTATAATGGAAGACAGTGTTACCTTTTACCTATGTGTATCTGAACAACATATGGGTTTAGTAACAAAAATAGTGAAAAACTTTATTTCTGCCCATGGGTAAGTTTCATTTGAACTTTTGGTGTATTTGAGATATTAAATATTGATCATTTCAGGACATTTTCTCTCAGTGAAAGAGTTTTGAGTTTTATTTCGACAAGTAAATGTCATTTCGTTTCCTCGATCAAAGGGGGCGCTATAACGACTTATCAGTATTTTTTCTTTTTTCTCTTGAACTGGTAAAATTACATTTACCAAATAAAAAGAATTAATTATGCATGGAGACAGTAATGACAAAGGAAGGAATCTTATTCATAATACACGAATATATTGAATTTCAATACTTTTCTCATGTGATCTCCATTCTTCTTCTGTTTCTTCATCTGTTATCTTTTTCCTCCTGGCAGTGGCCTGTTGTGATGTATGTGTTAATGCAAACACATATTAGTACGAATAATAATGTATTTCACTGAAGTAATTACACTTGTTTAATTATTTCTTAACATTAATCGCTTTAAGGTGTTGTTGACAGGTTCCCAATTTGAAACGCGGTTGCGTCTTGTTGCATGTGCACGAATCAGCAGCTCGGGCGCTCTTTTCTTATCCGGTATTGCGGCCATCTCACCGACATAGCTATGAATTGTATTAGGTGCTTAGAACCTGAATATCGTTTGATCCAAGAGTCCGATTGTGGAATGTGTTTCAAATTAGCACATTTGAGATATTTCAAATGTTCACGGTCACGAAAATACAAACACAAGCCAGTTATTAGAGGAGAATTATATTTTGTGTCTTGCAGATTTTAAATCTGAAGACCTTTTGTTAGTTTAACGCACCAAGTGCTAATTAGAATGTGTTAAAATGTTTAAATGAAGAGAGCAAGACTCTGAGCTTCAGTTTGTGAGTTCGCTCAGGAGGTGGGCGAAAGGTCAAGAGCGGCAATATTATTTGAGAAACGGGGATTCTGCAACTGCACGACCGACACCTACTGGATAATATTTGTGTAGGTCAAAGAACGTTTCATACGTTGTCATAGAAAGGCAGTTAAGGTGGTCCAAATCTGTGTTCATTGCTACGAGTACAGCCCGGACTTTTATGTAATTAGCGTAACCTTTTAGTTCGCTCGTAAGCAGCTAAAAAGTGTAAGTGGTCACAAAATTTCGTTGTCAGCTTTTTCATTTACTTCATTTTATCATAAAAAGTATCGGAAGCAAAAAAGTATAGAAATACCACAAACACAACGCATTACCATGCCTAACCAAGGAGAAAAAATCTGTGGCAGTCAAGAAAGCTTGCAGAACGGGTAAATACAGGCCTTATGCTTTTCAAGAGAATCCCGTACAACTCTTCCTGCTATGTAGTGCCAAGTTCAGGTAACAATGATGGAGTTGGGTAGTCAACATACACTCTTCTCTCCAAAGTAGACCACAATGGCTCTGGTGACTGTTATGGCCAGATGAGATGCGACTATTCATCCTTGTGCCCCAAAATCAGTCCTGGGCGATGCGGACCTTCAGAACAGGAGCCTCACCATTGTCGTACAAACATTGTACCATGGGATGGACGTCATCGACTACAATGGTAACAAAATCCTTGGCAGCTACCTTTATCATATAGAAATACGGTGGGTCTCATGAATTATCATAACACTGCTACCCAAGCCATCACTGCACCCCCGTTATGTTCCACTCTTGGAACGTAAGCTCGGCCAGAAGTTGGAAACAGTTGAAACGTCCCCTTAGAAAACTTATATATGACTGTGCTTAAACTGACACACAGTACCTTTAGCGCAACGCAATCTGGCTTTTATAATCCCTACAAAATAATGGCCCTGACTAACAATAACCTATATCTTTCATGAATCACTTACCTCACAAAAATCTTCATTACTCAAACTACTGCAATACAGCGAGCGCCACTACTGCCAGCTAAATAAAAGATTCAAACTACTGAAGGGACTAACTACTGATAGGCATAGTTAGAGAATGAAAGATTTTCATAGAGAACAAACAATGTATATACCTTAATAGTGTTCAAAGGTCATAATATATATAGCAGTTCATGACATCCAGTCTTACAGATTTACTCTCTCTGATGGACACACGTCCAGATCGTCCACTCTCAAAACTCCGCCATCTCTCTACCCACATCCACCACCGCTGGCGGCTCACCTGCTACCGCGCAACGCTGCGTGCTGTTAACAGTCAACTGCCCAACACTACAATGGCAAACAACAATGCAAACCAACCAGAGCGGATGAGGTAAGTGATTCATGAAAGGTATAGGGTAGGGGTGTTAGTGAAGGCCATTCTTTTGTAGGGATTATTAAAAGTCAGATTGCGTTGCGCTAAAAGTACTGTGTGTCAGTTTAAGCACAGTCATGTATAATTTTTCTAAGGTGACATTTCATACAGTGTAATTTATGACTCATCCGACCAAACGCCTTTCTACCATTGCTCCGCAATGTAGGGTTTCTGGCTTCGGAACCGTACTTTCCTGTTATGGGCGTCTGCATCACTGTACAGTACCTTTGGAATTCCAGCTCGCTCCAGATTTCTTTGTTCATGGAGCTCCTTTAATATTGCTTTAATGCTGACAGGTTTTGCGAGACGTCATTCAGATCACCTGAGAGTTTTACAATTGTTGTCCTGTTAACTTTTGTCATAAATATCTACAGTGACAGTCCGTCGCAATCACTTAACAGCAACATACTTGCGCGCTGTGACTTAACAGACGGTGTTTCTCCGGTCATTCGGTATAAATCTTAGATATGCTGCCTCTTGAAACGCTAAAAACTTCGACTCCCTGGGTTATGGAAGCACCAAAAATACGAGCACCAACAATTTTTTCACTTTGGAATTCACTTAGCTCTGACATAATGGACTCACAACTGCAGCGAACACTGCTCTGACTACGACTGACAGTAATAGTGATGTGACGCAGTTCGTGGTCAAATACAACAGCGCTACCTGACACCTAGCCTAGGATCTAGATTTACGCTCAAGCACACATTCCTTGCGGCGTTTTCATGTTGTTTCTTTCTTCGAACCCATGTATGTGCTCTAATTACATCTTTCCAAATACTGTAACTTTATACCACTTAAAATTACACATTATTCCTTTCGAACCCTTCCTTACACTTCTTCACAACTTCAATATCCGAATTCTTTGTATCATAAAAGATGTGAAGCAGAAGTAAATTATGTATAAAATCAGGTTTTAGGGCCATAAAAGGGGTTTGTTGCACTTCGAACTTAATTATGAATGCGGTGCTTTTCTTTAGTTTTCCAAAATTGTGAATAATTGTAGTAGCCAACATCGTGTTAGTAAGGAGATTCATGACCTGCTGAGATGCGCAATGAGGCAAACAAAAGACTAGCAACTGAATATTTCAGACTGCTCGTTCCGGCTCTTTAAAACTACGGAGTGCGTGTACCAAGAGAATTTGGCCCGATAGTACTTCTTAAGAGTTCACAACTGCTGTGCTCATCATCCCTCCTGCACCAGAATTTTCATCTAAACTGAGATCTCGGGTTACATTGGAAGTCGCTTTCCCTTCTGATGAAGAGGTTCGTTCTGTTTCGCTTGTGCAGTAACACAAATCGATAGTTCTACGAAGTCTCAACTTTAGTAACGTATACTAGGCGATGCGAGCACAGAGAACAAAACATCATGTCCTCAAAGAAGCAAATATTACTGACGCGAATGCAAAAGACACCAAATTTCACAAGTAAATTTTACATTGTATGTGCTGCGCTACTTTTGCTGTGAACATTCATTAGTATAGGGCGCTTCACAATGTATTGACAATTTTAAATTTAAATAGCACACAAATAATCGCAGAACAAAGTTGAAGATTTTACTCAAGTCAACATTTATTGAGGTTCGCTTGTTAAATACATCGGACAAATGACGACCATTTGCCGCTACGGAACACCACAGGCGTTTCAAAGAGATTTTGAACACATCTTTGGTAACCGCTAGAGAAAGTCTCGAAATTTTGTCGCGAATTGGATCTTTTGTCAAAAGCTCCTGGGTCGGTTGGAATACAATCTCGCCTTCAAATACCTGCATACATAAACGTATGGCAGAGTTAAAACAGGCAAGCGAGATGGCCATTTGACCCAAGCGCGTTTGTAAATTCATATTGTTCCAAACACTCCACGGAGATTCGCCGCACCTAGAAAGAGACTGCAAGGGGATTTTTCCAGTGAATGTACTACTGTATGCTGTATACACATGGATGAGGACAAACGGAAATTTGGGTTTGGCAGTGAATCGTGCTTGGATTGAAGGATATCTGTGTTCGAGTCCCGGTCCAGCACCAATTTTCACTGTCGTCACCCCATTCTACAGCCGATAGTTGTTCATATTCTCAATATCGTGTACACTGATGAGCGTAAACATTGTGGGCACCTTTTTAAAAACTAGTTTGTCCGTCTTTGGAACGAAATAAATAACTGTTTTACGTATCAGAGATCCGACCGGACGTCGTTAAGTTTGTGGAGGATCACGTAATTCGCGAAAATAAAGGAGCCGATAGCGACCCATGTGGGTTCCATAGTATTTACGTCAGGCAACTTGGTGGCCGAAACATCAATATGGGTTCCATACAGTACTCCTCAAATCACTGCAGCACTGTTCTGGCTTCGACACACGGAAGAGGATGACATAAAGCGTGGAGGGATGCAAATGATTCGGAGCTGTCATTGTGTCCTCGATTACTATCACAGGTCCCCTGCCTGGGTCCGTAGTGTTCTACACGTTTCGAGCCGCCATTCACCTCGATGACGATATTTGTGGAGATGACCATCGACCTACTGTAACAAAAATGTGATTTACCAGAACAGCCGACACGTTTCCATCGATGGACTGTCGAATCCCGACAATCCCGTGCCAGCTGCAATCGTGATTCACGATGTCGTTGAGTCAAAATGCGAACACGTACGGGTGGTCTGCTGCGGAACTCCATGTTCATAAATGTACGATAAACGTTGTGCTCCGAAACACTTCTCCCTTCATTAGCATTATACCCTTTCGACAGAGATACCACGGATCACCATCTATGCCATTTTACAGAGCAGATCAGTCTCCGAATCCCACGGTCTGTGAAGGGTCCTGGACGTCCAGCCATTTAGCGCCTAGTGATAGTTTCACTGCCCTTCTACTTGTTTCCGTAGATGCTCACGACAGTAGCACTGAACATTCAACCAGCTTCGTCGTTTCTGAGATACTCGTTCACAGGCTCTGCGAAATAATAGTCTGCCCTTTGACAAAGTTTTTTATCTCGATAGATTTCCCAATTTGTAGCCGGTATATTCCTTAGTGTGTTTCGCCGTCCGTGCCTGCTGCGTTTACACACTTTTGTTAATGCGCCATTTGCCCGCAACGCCACCAGGCGGCATCCAACATCGCATTGCACATTGGTCTTAAAGCTTTGGTTTAGCAGTACACATTTCATCTATTGTAAGGTCTTGTGAGCTGTGTGGACCGTCGCACTGTCTTGTTCGAACCAAGGTTTCGTAACGAACGACGAGGGCGTGCCTGTAAACTGCAACGCACACACTCCATGTTCTCTGAAGTTCGAACAGTTTTCAGGTCCCCGGTTGACTGTCGAGTCGATGCATGGCAATTGCATAGAAGCCACTTAGCAATTAAATATTGTTCCAAAAGAGGAACTGGATATCGCGGCTGAAACTTGAAGTGCTTAAGGAAGGTACTTTGCAAGCACACGACAGATTCGCCATAGCGAAACTAGCACTTCAGCGCGAACACGATATCGCTTCGACCAGTGAGACATGATAGCAGTCCATATATGGGATGCTGCTTGATAGTCCTTATTGCTAACGGACGTCGCCATCGTCTCTGTATTTTGTTTTTAGTGCGCGTTATTCCAATTTGGGATCGTCGAAACATTGTCAAACGCCCGAACATGGTGCGCTTCTGCGAAGGTACTGCAGTCACCAGATTCCTGCTGAATCGACAAGAAGAACAGCCTGCTTAGATTTTTGTTACCAAAAGTCTCTGAAGAGTGTACGGTGTCGACGAAACAACACATGTATGTGTATGTTTCTTTGGTAAATCTCCTGTTTTGAAACTCAACGGAGGGTATTCCTCCAAGGCACTGTTAGTTATCTGTAAAGTGTTTGATTGCACAAGTAATTCAAAAGTAGCTTTTTCTGTGAATGATATTCTTAAAGTGCTGTAACCTGAGGGAATTCTAAAATAAAGTTCTAGCGAGCAGTGAATCGCGTGGAGAGGGAACAGCGAAAGTTATTAACTACGATGGTGGAGCACCCATGTGCCTCATGTAACTTTCCAGATGAAGTTCTTGTTATGCATTCGGGTTCTGCGGCCCACATGCTGCAGGCAGCCACTGCCACATGCATATTCTAACCCTATTTAATCCACTTTACCTTTGTGACCCAGACGAGTCAAATTATCACCAAAGAAGTGCGCGACAGCTGACCGGAAGCAAATAAAATAGTTTCACAAATAGAATCGTTTCATTAACCAAGAAAGAGTACGGCTCTACAAGGAAAACTATTGATGAACGTAGTGTTGCCGCCTAACGGGGCGGCGTCGTTTTCTGTAACGAGCGTTATCAAACCGTGAGATCTTGAATTCATTCATTTCCGAGAAAATTTTCAGTTTCATTACGAGATGTGCAAAACTACTTCACTCAACCAAAAATTGAAAATGCTCCGGCGTACATCCTCTGATACCTCGGCTTCCTTGCCAGCAGCTTAAAGAATTAGAATCTGTTAAGTTTCCTTTGCAGGGATCATTAGGAGTTTTTGAGAAAAAAAATGCATGCTGACATGTTTCATCTTTAGGTGATACTGGATAAACGCCAGCCGACTGAAATATTTCACTTCTATGTTAAATTGGATAAAGGGAAGCGAATAGTTTGGACGCTGTTTTGGCAAGAAATTCAGGCAAGTCGATTTTCGTTACTATTTGCAACATCTTCAGTGAGGAGAACACAGCAGACATCTTGTCAGGAAAATTACATGTGATAAAATGTGCCACATAAACGTTATGTGTTGTAAGTTGAACAAAAAAGAAGTACGAAAAAAACGGCCTTTTCGATCGGTGACAGTCTTCGGCGGCAAAGAATTGGGAGTATTCGTGACACTTTACTAAATTTATCAACTATGTGGATATCTAGTCTCCTAAACATCCATGACTGCATTAATATGGCATGTGGTTTAGTTTGCTCAGTCGAACTTCTTTGGTTTAAACCGATTAGATTTTGTATATAGAAGTTTTTCGTTGGCTACTGTTTCCCTACAGAAAGTTCAGTTTTTTACCTCTCCTTTACAGTGTTACTCCTTTTGAGCGAAATTACGTTTTTAAGAATTTAGTAATTTATGCACAAAATGATCTTTGTTTCAAAAATTATTCGCTGATTGTTTATCTCTGTTCGCCTTACTCGTCTTACTGTCTTTTCACTTACTTCACACACGTTATTCCTGGTCGATCCTTCTGTCCCAACATGTGCCAAGGTGTTGTGTTATTAAGCACTCTTTCCTATTCCTGTTGATAGTATTTATCCTGTGGTTTTTGGTTACTAATACTGACTAGGCTCTCAGTCACTAATTTTTTCATTTTTGTAGTTTATATAGTTCTTAGTAATAGACCCTGCCTTGGAAATGTTTCAGTGCCACTGGCCTGTGTCAATTTCTTTGTCGTTGCTCCCATGCGTCGTTCCGTGCTTTCACTTTGTATTGTAATGATGCTCTGTGTTAATTGGGAATTCATATACTTGATTCTGTGTCTCATGGATTACTATAAAAATGACTTAAAAAATCAGTCAGCGTTTCACCAAATACTCAGTAAAGATGTTTGTCCTTATCCCAGTTCTTCCTTCTACCACCCTGTTTTTTGTTGTTGTAAATAGTCACTCAGATTAACTTTTTTGCCCTAATATGATGCTTTGTATAGATACTGTATTACAAGAGGTCTCTAATTTTACAGTTTTTGTTCCTGCCCCTCTTTCTCTTCACTGTATCCTTTGTTTCCTGTCCTCAGAGGTTATAATTATACCTTTTGTGATATGCGAACTGTTGTTACACTCTTGTTGCTAATATGTTTATGCTAACAGAGTTAGGACCTGTTCATATTTCAGTATTATTCTAAGTTAATTACTAATCTATTCATTACTTGTGTGGTCGCATATGCCATCACTGTACTAATGCCGTCTCACCGACTGGCGGTAATTCATGTCATCTAGCTCTTGTGTAGCCCTTTATCGAATCTTTCACGCTTGCTGCCATGTTGTAAACACTTTTGTCTTTATATTTTTTTCAGGTTCATATTTAAAGCATTGTTCCTGTTCTGCACACTTTGGTTTCATCGTCATGCAGTCCAGTTATTTCTGTGCACACAATATAGCGCCGCTGTCCCTATAAATATATGCCACCACTGTAGAAAGTTCTGTTAGATAAGTTCTTCAGCAGCAACATTTTGCCAGTTGAGCTCTGATGCTGACAGTAGACACAAGTGGCACCATACAGAGGTATGAAAACTTGCCTTTTTGGCATGTCTTATCTCTGAGAATTCTTGGTTACATCATTTGTGAATTTACGCTGAGTGACTTCCGTCACTTGGGATTTTGTTCATAGTTTTGAATGTCCTATGATGGCCAGAAAAATGAAACTTTTAATAATTCTATGTACTCGCTAATTGTGAGTTTGTCTTCAAACGGTACAGTGATATCTGACCTTGTCTTCAGCATGCTTTTTTTTCCCCTCAGGCAGTGTATTTCACCCACTTTCATTACATTCCCCATACACATTATTCACCTTATCTGTATCTATGTATTATATAGAGACAAGTCGTTGTGTAACGTTGTTGCAAAAAATTCGAAAAATTCCTGACCAATTAACTTTAAACTTCCACACAGTTCTCTAATAAATGTTCAAACGGACATGGACCACAAATACAATTCATTGTTTAATGTTGTTGCCAAAAACTCGGAAAAGTTTTAACCGATTTACTTCAGACATTTACTTCACACTTTCCCAGATTTTTGGACAAGCATAGGCTACATTTTGAAATAAATATGTAAGATACATAAATATCTATCTACTATGTAATTGGAAAATGTTAGCGCAACAAATCTCGAAAACTTATTGACCAATCTACTTCAAATTTTTACACCATATTCTAGTAAATGTTCCGACGCACCTACGCTACATACTTTTATTACCTAGGATATAAACGTATTTACATTCAACATAAAAGGAGAATGGAAAATGCTGTTACAAAAAATTTAGAAAAATTGTTGACTGATTAATTTCAACTTTTATACAGCACGACAATACTGTAATAGGCACATAGGCTATATAGCTATAGAAGGACAAGGCCTTAGCTAGTATAATTATCAAAACTCTCGAAATGATCCTGACTGATTTCGTTGAAATTATTACACAATACTCTCATAAACATTAGGATTGACTTCACTAATACATTCTAATATAAATATGTCAATCTATTAAGTCGTATAACTGGGAAAAGTTGTTAGCAAAATATTGAAAACTCCTAGGCAGACTTATTTCAGATATTTATGCAATGATTTAAAAATGTATGGATGAACATAAACCATAAACTTTGAATATACATATTATCCAAGTATATGCATAATGTATAAAAGGGAAGAGTTGTTGGAAAAATCTCGAAAAGTTCTTGATCACTTTACTTGAATCTTTTACATGGTACTCTAACAAATTTACAGTCGGATATAAGCTACATAATATTTAAAACAACAATTTACAAGTCCGCTTTTTAAAATTACTACAGGGAAAAAATACTGTCCTATGCTGGGCTGTGAAAATGTTTGTTTCCTTTTATCTCTGTCAGTTTTCACTACAATAGCAGGGAAATTAAACCATTATAAAATTGTTTCTCTCAAATACATTAGTTCTCCTTATATAATTTAATCGAAAATTCTATACACATCCAAGTGCTGGTTTGTTTTCTACCTCGCTGTTGGTTGAAACTAAATTAGGAAATTCGTATTTCTGGCTTTATCGGCTTGTGATCCGAATACTACTACACAATCGGAATCGTACGAAACTTGTATTCCTACCCATTTTCAGAGTCATACTGTTCAAAATACTGTCAGCCTCAGAGATCCATACGCCATATACCAATGATCCCAGCTCATTCACCCATTCATTTCAAGCGACTGCAGTTCCCAACCAAAGATTCGTTGGCAATAAGACAAATAGTTCAGAAAGGTCAGAGAAAAGGGGAAGAGGACATGGACATAGAGAGAGGGTGAGGTAATTGGCATACAGAGACAGAGAAGGAGATGTACATACCGATTGCTCTGAAATTTTGACACAACGTTGAATTCTAACATGGCAAGCTTATAGCTACCTAATTCTTTAATGTATAATGTATAATGAATGTATATGTAACTTTGTGAAATGTTTGTGACAACGTTTTCCTATTGTAAATTTTACATAAATTTATTTATAACATGTATGTAAGAAATAGTTAAACGAAAACATGCGCGATTTGGAACATATATATTTTCTATATATGTACAAAATAGATGTTCCCTTCATCAAAATTTCAAATCTCCAAAGGTTGTTCCATAAAAACACGGGAGAACTGCCGGATATCAGTAACGTCCTACCACGATATTTCAGGGCAGCGTCTTCTGGCCATCTTCAGGTGAGTGCCACTGTAGTAGTATTGTCAGCCTCACTACAGTACTGTCAGTACTACTATAGTGGCACTCACCTGAAGATTGCCAGAAGACTCTGCCCTGAAATATCGTGGCAGGACGTTACTGATATTCGACTGATCTCCCGTGTTTTTATGGAACAATCAGTACGCCGGGAAAGCTTTAAACATCACATCTCGAAAGGTTCTTCATGGACTGCTTTGAAGTTTTGGCAGAACATTGTATTGGGATACAGGCGTGTTTTTATGTGCCTAACGTATAATACCTGTATATTTTTAATACATCTACTACATAAATCTAAATATGTAATATATAATGGGAAAATATCATCACCAAAGATTGAAAAGTTTTTACCATACACACACACACATTGGGTTGTTGGTTTGTGACTTAAATAGTACCACAGAACCTGAAATTGGAATAACACTAAAAAGGCTAAATCTCAGAGACAGGTAGAAGAACAAATGGACAGAGGGGTGGCAGGAAATGTACATAGAAAATGGGAAGATGGAGATCAACAGAGAGGTGCAGGAGGAGATACACGGAGGGGGGAGGAGAAAATGGGCAGATAATGTGGGAGGAGGTAACGGATTGAGGGAAAGAGAGAGGGCAGGAGGAGATAGAGAGAGAGAGAGAGAGAGAGAGAGAGAGAGAAGAGGAGGAGAAGATGGACAGTGAGAGTGGGAGATGGTAACGGGCAAAGAGTGGGGGAGGAGGTGCAGGAGATGGACAAAGAAAGGGGGAGGCGGAGATGGATAGAAACAGGGGAGAGGGGAAGATTAGGACGTATATCCCATTCCCATACATATTATAATCTTTCTTTCCGTTTAAGCAAAAGGAGCCATAACAAAGCGTGGACGAGTACAGACACTTCTACATAAGATCCGAACTCCAGTGGTCGCTAATTGTTGATTTAACTGTGGTAAACATTATAGCAGATTTCTGCTAGGTCGTACGGTGACGTTTGTGCGACTGCAAGAACGACGAAAGAAAAATGTTACTCTTACAAAAGAAAGTGAATCTGTAGTATCTTTTTCGGTACATAAAATGATAAAACGTCTACAGGAATTCCGTATAGTGTCGCAGAGAACAGTGTGGCTCCGCACAGCTGATTCACGTCCTCCGGCGTGCAAGAGGTGTGTGTCCTGCAGCCAGTGGTATGTGAGGAGCGCCGCGCCTGCCGCAGGAGCGAGCCCGGAATGCGCCCGGCTCATGCGTCAGCAGCGAGTCTGCTGGGAACTGCCCACAGCGAAGCACAGTCTCTCCCTGCATCCCCGTGCCGCTGACCACTGCTATAATAAACGTATTACTAATGATTAAATACAAGGAACTTATCGTCAGCAGCAGTATGATTATCGCGTAGTTATATGATACTCAACCTTATCACCGAGGATCTACCTGCCTTCAAGATAAATGCTGCTTCCACTGCTGCTGATGATGATGATAAGTGATTTGTAGATACTAACTGGTCGACGTTATCATTCTCCCATTTATCCCTCCATGACGGAATCTGTGTTCCCCGTCTGTCTAAGTCAAGAGTGTATCCATTGCACAAGTGTGAGAAAGTTAACTTAATAGGCGAGCTGTGTATATCTTCCATGAGCCATTGTTCATATAGTTGGATGCATAAGGCCGCCTAAGAACTACATCCACCAGCCCTTGTCATTAATCCTGGAAGAGAAATTGGGATCGTCTCCCCGTGCCCGCAAACGACGCCATAACGTCCTCACCTGTCAGCACGGGATTCACGACATTATGTCGAGTATGCTGTTATCTTTACTGTTTATATTAAGTGAAAGAAACACGTTTTAATCTTGTTTCGCAAACTTTATTACTACTTGTCGGCCTAGGCCTATGGTTATAAGCCGAATTTTTAGCACATAACTGATCTCAAAGGTGAGATACAAGTAAAGATAAACATGTCTACTTTTTAATCTATGAGATTCTTCAGTTAGTCTGTAAAAGTTATCTCTGTTGACAACTCTGAAAAAATTACAGATGTATTTACGGAAGTCGTCAGGACAGCATTACGATAAAGATGACTAAACATACAATGGAGTAGAGCTGTGCACTGGAATGCAAGTTTCTTGCATTGTGCATGAAGACACCAAGATGCCTCGTCTGTTTAGGGATTGAAATATTTTGTAAACGCTGTGAAATATTCATTCAGTAATAAAGGGACGCATACATCTGTTTCTTAAGTTCTAAACTTCGGAGATGAGTGGCCATCTTCACCCCTTTGTGTATGTGTAGGACATCTACAGCCATCACGTATTTGTGGTTTTTCTTTGTGAAACGTTCATCAAAAGATAAATGTGCCCTCTCTAATCTCCAACATCTATGGTATTCCCTGAGCCTACAGCAGACTGACTTTGCAGTCTGTCCAACGTAGCACGACTGACACTCTCGTTAGATGAATTTATAAACTCTGCTCTTCTTGAGCGCTGGTGGTTTATCTTTCGAACTGAAGAGAAGTCTACCTACTGCGCCTTAAAATATGCTTAACCTGTTTCAAATTTTACCTATAAAAGGTCTGTCCGTGTTACGTACATTAAGCATCCGGCCTCCTACCTCAGTTTCTTGTTGAGAATTTTGTGAATAACGTTGAAATCAAATTCATTACTGGTGTTTACATTTTTTACTGTATTGAGGCCCTGATTCTTAGTCATTTTGAGAAATGGGGATAGGAAGGAGATGTTGAATTATGTGGTGAAATTTTGCATGACTATATGCTGTAGGATGTTGAAAGAAGCTGGGATGAACGTGCCATATAGGAGTGTTCTCTGGAAATTTTTATTGGTGTAATAGGTGTAAAAGAACTTAATGCTGGAACACTACTGTTTTATTACCGTAATGCTGTTACTTAATTAATCTGTTTGTTCAATTTGTTCCAAGTATGCCAATTGGATGCCCGCGCAGAGCGGACGATTATACCTCACGCGACTTGAGAATAGCACGTAATCGGATACAGATCATAGCTGGTCGACAGCCATCAGTGCAGGAAGACGCCGAAGTGACACCACTCAAACGCGGCTATTGTGATGTGAAAATAAAGACGTAATATATTGTGGTGTAGATAGCTAAGATGCCACGAAGTAGCTGGCAGTTAAGTTGGCACTACGACAGGCAATGACGACAGCGCCCTCAACGAGCACCACTGTGCACTCATCGACTTCATCAAGAGCAGAGGTCCGGGACTCCTCGCTTTAGCTTGAGACTGTGCTCATCTGTACAAAATTATGTATGCCTCTGTATTTATTCTAGCCGCTACAGTCTTGAACCGAGTGACCGCTACGGTCGCAGGTTCGAATCCTGCCTCGGGCATGGATGTTTGTGATGTCCTTAGGTTAGTTAGGTTTAAGTAGTTCTAAGTTATAGGAGACTGATGACCTCAGATGTTAAGTCCCGTAGTGCTCAGAGCTATTTGAACCATTTTTGTATTTATTCAGACACCAGTAAACCACTTTTACTCACGTGCGGTACAGACGTATTTTTCCTGCTCCTGCTCCTACCCACGCGCCGCCTTCCAGGCGGGATACGAAAGTTGGTGACAAGGACTCCCCTTTCCCCTCCTATCATATCCTTTCTTTGCTCGGTACCGCTTTCTTTTCGTGCTAGACTCAGTATAAGTCTTTCATTTGTGCAGACCGTGGCTTCGCCACAGGAATAGGCTTCACTGTCCGATCTTGTACGTTTTCAGGCTTAGCAAATGACGCAGCTGCTTGCTGCCATAAACGGACTGGTCACACTACAAACAGCAGCTACCTCGGCGCCTCCGCCGCCACCGCCTGTACCGAAGCCGTCGCCGACCGCACCGCCATTTCGTGCCTTCAGTCCTGACGTTGAACGCTGGCCAGAATACATCGCCCAGCTCGAGGCACACTTCGCAGTTTACAACACACCAGGTACAGAGCGCCTTCCCTTTTTCATTGCCAACTGAGGTGTTGTGTTGTACCGTGTGCTCGTGAAGTTGCTTCCCACCACCCGCCCAGAAACTAAAATTTACGACGAAGTGATTGACGCCTTGAACTCCAACTTCAGTGACAGTGTAAATGTGGCAGCTGCAAGCTACAAATTCTTTCGCCTCCGGCGTGGCCCTACTCAGTCGAATAAATCTTAATTATCAGACCTTCAGGGACTAACTTCTGATTCTGACTTCAATTGCTCATGTAGACGCTCATATGGAGGTATAATAATTAGAGACGCTATTGCGCAGAATGTGGCGGATCACCGCACCCGCGAACAAATCCTCAGATTTAAAAACCCGTCTATGCAGGAAGTAGTGTACTTGCTAGAGACAAGATTCATTAGACATGGCTACTTCCGCGTTCGACGTGACCCCGGGTGTGTGTACTGTTAGCGCGGCATAATCTCCCGTCTGCCAGCACGGCCAGCTACACTGCGCCGCTACCGCGCAATTAAACACGTTTCATACCAGGCACCCTCAAAGAAACTGAAATCATGTCCGAAGTGCTTTCGTGCCCACCCACGGGACAGTTGCCCATCCCGTCAAGCACGGTGTTATTTTTGGAATAAGAAAGGACATGTGCAAACTTTATGCTGTAAGAGAAACACTACTTCACGCCTTGTCACCGAGCGAGGTGGCGCAGTGGTTAGACACTGGACTCGCATTCGGGAGGACGACGGTTCAATCCCGCGTCCGGCCATCCTGATTTAGGTTTTCCGTGATTTCCCTAAATCTCTCCAGGCAAATGCCGGGATGGTTCCTTTCAAAGGGCACGGCAGACTTCCTTCCCCGCCCTTCCCTAATCTGCTGAGACCGATGACCTCGATGTCTGGTCTCCTTCCCCCAACAAACCGACCAACCAACCACGCCTTGTCTCCCGTTCGTGTGACTCGCGTGGGCGGCACCGCAACGGCAACCGCCATGATCATGACTCCCGTCAGCCTATGGACGTTAATGCCATTTATTCAAAGCCTTCTGCTTCACATGCTTCTACAGCTCGTCGTGTGAATCAAGTTTTGCCAGACACTTCCTCTCGCATTCAGCGCGATGCGAAGAACCTTTTTGTGACTTTCAACATTTGTGGACTTTCGGTTCGCATGCAGCTGGACACTGGTGCGTCAGTTTCCTTACTGAACAAATCTACGTATGACTTGCTTGATTCGCCCCCGCTTCGTCGTTGACATTCCACACTGACAACATTTACTGGACAGGAAGTCTCATTGCTCGGTGTGTGTAGTTGTAAGCCACGTATGGTGCAACGACCCGTACAGTGTCTTTCCATGTGCTCCGCTCTAGTGATGCTACGAACATTTTTGTCATGGACGCATTTGAAGTTTTTGGCCTCGTAATTCAGGACAATGTACTTGGCTCAACGCTAGTGACCATGCAGACAGTGTTGCCGCACTGTGCGATGATTTTTCTGAACTCTTTTCTGATGGCCTCGGTTGCGCCACAGACTTTGAAGCGCATGTTGTCGTTAAAGACAATTCCATGCTTATTTTCCGGCACGCACGTCCGGTCCCGCACGCACTGCACGACGCCGTAGCTGCTGAATTTACGCATTTGCAAGACAGTGGTGTAATTGAACCTGTTTCAGCTTCGCCATGGGCTTCGCCTGGAGTGTGTGTGAAGAAACCAAACGGTCATCTCCGTAGTTGTGCTGACTTTTAGTCTACAGTAAATCCCCAGACAGTGGTAACTACGTTTCCCTTACCGCGCCCTGAAAATATTTTTGATAAGCTTGATGCGGGAAAATTCTTTTCCACGATTGATTTACGGGACGCATACTTTCAGATTCCGCTCGACAAACAGTCGCAGCGCTATTTTGCGATCAACACCCACCTTGGATAGTTCAAGTTTCGCTGCCTTCCGTTCGGTTGTGCTTCGGCTCCTTCTATTTTTCAATCTTATTTGCAGCAGTTGCGTGTCACTGTCCCTGGTTGTTCAAACTATCTGGACGATATAGTTGTATGAGGTCGCACCCCTGACGAATATTTGCAGAATCTGCGTGCTTTCTTTACTGTGCTTTTGCAGGCAGGACTAAAGTGTAATAGGGACACGTGCAAATTTTTTCAAACTGAGATTATGTATTTAGGACATATGACTAACAGACAGGGTATCCACCCCTCACCATCACATCTCATTGCGATTAGAGACATGCCAGCGCCCAGGAACCTGAAAGAACTTCAGTCTGTGTTGGGCAAAATTACATATTATATTCGGTTTATACCAAATGCAGTGCAGATTGCATCGCCTTTGCATCGCCTTCGGCGTAAGAACGTTCCTTCTGTTTGGTCTTCGGAATGTGACGCTGCTTTTCACAAGCTAAGATCTGCTTTGTTGAGTGATCGATGTTTGATTCCTTTCGATCCCTCCAAAACTGTTGTTTTGGCTGTCGATGCATCTTCACACGGCCTCGGAGCGTTCTGTCGCACCTCATTAATTCTGTCGATCGCCCGATCGCTTTTGCGTCTAAGTTGCTCAATTCTGCCCAGCAAAACTATTCTCAAATCGAGAAAGAAGCTTTAGCTACTGTATGTGGAGTGACTAAGTTTCATGATTTTTTGTATGGTCGAAAGTTCTATTTGGTCATCGACCATAAGCGCTTGACGTCGTTCTTCCACCCGTTAAAGCCAGTTCCGGCCCGTGCTGCACTAAAATTGCAACGTTAGTCCTTGTTTTTGTCTAACTACAATTACGAAATCTTGTTTCGGCCTATGGCCTAGCATGGTAACGCTGATGCTTTGTCCCGTCTGCCTATCGGTTCTGACGAAGTGTTTGATTCTTCCGAACTGACCTGCACGTTTATTGATTCGGAAGATAAAGAGTTAGCTGATGGCTTTCCAGTGGATTTTCGTCGCATTGCTTCCGCGACAGCCGCCGATGCTTCTTTGCAGATTCTTTTGCAGTATAGTCGTACTCAATGGCCTCCATGTGCTACGCAGAATCGTGA
Source organism: Schistocerca americana (assembly GCF_021461395.2). Taxonomy (NCBI): domain Eukaryota; kingdom Metazoa; phylum Arthropoda; class Insecta; order Orthoptera; family Acrididae; genus Schistocerca; species Schistocerca americana. The sequence continues at coordinate 480,912,925 of NC_060121.1, forward strand.
TCCACTTTACTTTGCGCAGCGTCACAACTAGTATGTACACCATGGTGTTATCTTGTTACGAACTAAATATGATTAGTCTCATGTGGTTGTACCTCGTTCGTTGCAGTCGTAAGTCCTCCGATTACTGCACGCTGATCATTGGGGTATAGTGCGGACGAAGCAATTAGCGCGTTATCACTGCACTTGGGTCGGCATTGATAAACAAATTGAGAATTTGCTTGCTAAGTGTCGCTCTTGCGCAGAGCATCAATCTGCTCCCTGCCAACATTTGTTTGCGTGGCCAACTCTTACTGCGCCTCGGCAGCGCGTTCATATTGATTTTGTGAGTCCTTTCTGGGACACCCGCTGGTTGATAGTTATTGATGCGTACAGCAATTTCGCCTTTGTTGTACCTATGCCTTCTACTACACCTGCGAGTACTGTTCGGACGTTGACATCTATTTTTTGCATTGAGGGGCTTCCTGAAGTTATTGTCTCCGACAATGGCCCCCAAATCGTGTCCCCAGAGTTTGAAGTGTTCTGTGCTGCTAATGGCATTCACCATCTGACCTCAGCCCCGTTTCACCCTCAGTCGAACGGCGAGGCTGAACGCTTTGTGCGTACGTTTAAGTCGTAGATGAGCAGGTTGCCCGCCACGCACTCACGCAAGCGTGCGCTCTTTTCTTTCCTTGCTTCATATCGCTCACAGCCACGCGGCACCCGTTCCCCAGCGGAACTGCTGCATGACCTCGCCCATCGGTCGCTCTTGCAGCTATTGCACCCGCCGCCGCGCGCTCCTGCTGCTTCGCTTCGTTCTGGCTTGGCGCCGCATGATTTGATATTCTATCGCGTTTTCTCTGGCAGTCAGCGCTGGGAGGAAGGGTGCATTCTTCGCCCGCTTGGCCGCACCTTATTTGTCATTTCTGGTCCCTCCGACACTGTCAAGCGACACCGGAACCACATCCGTTTGTGCCGTCCTCGCTTTTCTGCCTCTGGTTGATTTCCGGAAGAATTGGAGGCTTCACGGCTTCCGCCGCCTCAGCCCACAACTCCACCGATGGCGCCTCCACCGCTCGCGCCTCCGCCGCGGGGTGTCTGCTGTCGACGCCGCTGCCGGTCCGGTGACCTGCACCGGACGGACGCCTCTCCCTGCAGCCACGGCCCCACCTCCGGCCATCGTCGTCGCCGTCGCCGCCACCACCACTGCCGCCGCCGTGCGTTCCTCCGCGGTGCCGGAACCGTTGGACGGTGAGGCTGCCGTCGCGCTGCCATCGCCCATGGAGGTCATTGCTCCGCCTCCACATCCGAGCTTCCCTAGTGGTGGTGCGCGGCCTGGGCAGGTTTTCCATGGGGCGTTTTCCTCGCACCCCTCGCGAGCAATTCTTGGTCGTGGGTTGACTGCGCACCCTGGCAGTTCCGCTGTCCGCCCCCTCAGCTGCGCCGCCCCTGCGTCCCTCCACCCGCCGTCGGAAGCTATACTCAACGACGGTGCGTCGTTTCATGGGGAAGGATGTGATATCGATAGCTAGGATGCCACGGCGTAGCTGCCAGTTAAGTTGGCACTACGACAGACAACGACGACAGCGCCTTCTAGCAGGCGCTGTTCAACTCTACGAGCACCACTGTAGTGTCAGCAATTTGATAAAGAGCAGACGCCCGGGACACTTCGCTTTAGCTTGAGACTGTGCTCATCTGTACGAACTTATGTATGCCTCTGTATTTATTCAGGCTTCAGTAAACCACTTTTACTTACGTACAGTACCGACGTATTTTTCCTGCTCCTGCTCTCACCCACGCGCTGCCTTCCAGGCGGGATACAAAATATATGACAGTAAATAAGTATTCAGTAGGAGTCTCGAACTGAACATGTATTTACATCGAAAAAGTATTCTCGACCTTTTGGTGGTTCACAGTTCATGGCATTTTGGCGCGAGTTCTAGTAGATGAACAAAGCATAATAAATGTGTCTTCACGTGGTTTATTCAAGACCAATCATCTACGTTATGAGCTTTATGTCTTTCCCATGCGTGAGAAAAGACATCTACTATCTATTATTATTAATTTAAAAACGGTGTTTGCTTGAATAGTCCGACCAGAAATTAATTTCATGGAAAGTTGTGAGAATGTAACGTACATCTCTCGTCCAAAAATATTACTACGACGTGAGTTAACTATATCGTAGTTTATCTGATGAGATATTAGCTGACATCGTGAAATAATGAATATTATGTAATACACATTGGAAGACACTACTCTAAGTAATTAGCGAGAAAAGTTTATTCCGTTTGATGTTATTAATACAAAGATTAACGCTCCACTCCCAGTCTTGGAAGTCTGTTTGTTGTTACGACAACGGCGATAAACGACTGAGATTAGGATGGTTATTGAAAGTAACTTTCTGAAGTATGTTCCTAGTTACGAGAACTTATTAAACATAGTCAGAGAAATGGGGAAGAAGCGTTTTGCACCTTGTGATGAAACTAATCTATAGACATTCAGTTTTCTTCGTCACTAAACCGAACACGGTCTGCGTGTGTTTTTTGCGGCTCTCTGTATAAGAGGCACATTTTACGCAACATTTCAAAATTTAAACATATTTTATATTGCGATTTTGGGAAGGCATGCCGTCATAAATACTGTAACCTCAAGATACAAGCAGTCCAATCAAATTTTATCTACCTAAATCTCGATGATTATTAACGTGTTTTTTGTAGTATTGGAACCTAATTTTCTCTAAGCTTTATCTATTATTCATTCACCAGTAAAACAATTTGCGTCCAATAATATACGAATATAGTCATCTACGTATTCACGTGAGAAAAGCTCATTGTTCCGAAGTCTTCTGACGACAAAGTAATAAAACGTCTTACATGTGATAACAGGGACACCGAAATATCAATAAAGTTGAGAATGACGTTGTAACTATCCAAATTGGATGAAGTAAAAAGATATGTTATTGCTTCGTAATGTTAAGCATAAAATGTTGAGCGCTATATTACACAAGAACGAGTCGAACACTGCAAACAACTATGCCTGTCCCCCTGAAGAATGCGAAGAAATTGGGTATACAGTAAATAATTTTTCTGTGTACCAACCGTAAACAATGATCTGACCGTTGAACATTCAGAGAACGTCTCTAGCGCAACGACTGCCCTTGTACAATAGTGAATGGAAGCTGAAACGAAACACGTTTTTCTCCTGGACCTTCTCCATTTCCTCTATTAACCCTAGACGGTACGTATCCCAGACTGACGAGCAGTATTCAAATAATGCTCGAACAGAGTTGTTGTAACCTACCTGCTTGTTGGCGAACTGCAGTGCCTGAAGATTCTTTCAGTGAATCTGTCATCTCACGTACGTGCGAGTACTTTCATGTTCTCGTTCCATTTTAAATCGCTCTTTAGACGTACTGATCCAAATGGATGTGATTGCTTCCAGTAATTATTCAGGGATCCTGCAATCGTAGAATGACGAGTTTTTCTTTTATTTATGAGTGATAAGCTACATTCGTAGGTGTCGCGGGTTAGCTGCTAACTTCTGCACTAAACTCACTTCTCTGCAGTTCGTGTTTTCCAAGTATTCTATAGCGTTTCTTCCATTTTCTATGTGATAGTATCATTTGCGAAAAGCCACATGGAAAGTCATATTGTAACATGCAAACGACAGTCTAGTCCAAATCTGATTGCAGGGTCGCCCATGAAGTTCAAAACAATATTGAAAGCGTGTTTATTACTGACACCAAAGCACTCTGAGAAGAGAACTGAATGCTTAACGGAGAATGTTAACATTTATAGAAACATAAAATTTTCCTGAGTCTTTTATTTATATAGACATCAAATATTCCACAATATACAAATATTAAAAACATTAAATATTGCTAGAAACTTTCAGGAATTATGAACACTACATCTATATTACTAGTACATACGAAGAGTTGTTTAAAGTTAGTATCAAAAATCTCGAAAAGTTTGTGACTGATTTATTTCGAATCGTTACACGATGCTCTAATTAATATATTGATATGGGATGCATATGTTTTAATATAAATAACATACAAATGTATACATCTGTCTAGAGTAATATATGAAGATAAGTAGTTACTTAACTTTCTTTACAAAAGTCACGGAAACCTCTTGAGCAGTTTACTTGAGATTATTACATGATGCACTAGTAAAACTCGAACAGGCGTAGTTATGAGTAGATTCATGCAACACCCCACAAATTGCTCCCTTCATCGCAGAACGACGCTTCCACACTACATCCTCTATTATTTCTTAGATGTTTTCCAATCTCCGTCTACCCCTACAGTTATTACTCTCTACAGCTCACTCTAGTAGCATGGAGGTTACATCCTGACGTCTCAAAACATGCCCGTCATCCTCTCCTCCTTCTCGTCAATGTTTCCCATACGTTCCTCTCTTCCCCGATTCTATGGAGAACATACTTTTACCTTACCTCATTAGTCCATCTAATTTTCAGCACCTGCAAGACATGGAAGAAAATCGCAGACGCGAATATAAACAACCGACAGCTGTATAAGGAAATGACAACGATAATTGGTGCCGGGTTTCCCACTTTATTCGCTTCGACTGTCTATGCACAAGTTACGAGCAGCCCCAAACTGCAACTTGTCGTCTTTCACGCGTCATAACCTGAACTTGTACACATATTATGTAATTCCCGTACAGGGTAGGATTTTAATTGGATGTCGCTGCCTGGTACCAGCGGATAAAGATAATACTGTAGCGCCTGTTTCGTTAAGAAGAAGGATGCAGTGTTCCATCGGACATGCATCCGTGTCCAAAGGAACATGGCATTCTTATTCTTAATGCACACGCACTCCAGTATCATAATTTTCAATGTTCTCCTAGAGCACCACATCACAGAGACTTGACTTCTCTCGTGATATATATGGCAAACCCTGTTAGCAACATTTTCAGAGAAACCTTGACCGAGTTCTTTCAAAATTTTACACGACAGTCGACTAAACTAGACACACCCACACACTATATATATATATATATATATATATATATATATATATATATATATATATATATATAGGGTGGTCCATTGGTGGTGACCGGGTCAAATATCGCAAGAAATAAACACCAAACGAAAAAACTACAAAGAACGAATCTTATCTAGCTTGAAGGGGGAACCCAGATGGCGCTATGGCTAACCAGCTAGATGGCGCTGCCATAGGTCAAATGGATATGAACTGCGTTTTTTTTAAATAGGAACCCTCATTTATTATTACATATTCGTATAGTACGTAAAGAAATATGAATGTCTTAGTTGGACCACTTTTTACGCTTTGTGATAGATGGCGCTGTAATAGTCACAAACATATGGCTCACAATTTTAGACGAACAGTTGGTCACAACTAGGTTTTTTAAATTAAAATGCAGAACGTAGGTACGTTTGAATATTCTATTTGGGCTGTTCCAATGTGATAAAAGTACCTTTTTGAACCTATCGTTTCTGAGAACGCATGCTGTTACAGCGTGATTACCTGTAAATACCACATAATTGCAATAAATGCTGAAAATGATCTCGATTAACCTCAATACATTTGGCAAAACGTAACGACATTCCTCTCAACAGCGAATAGTTCGCCTTCCGTAATGTTCGCACATGCATTGACAATGCGCTGACGCATGTTGTCAGGCGTTGTCGGTGGATAACGATAGCAAATATCCTTCAACGTTCCCCACAGAAAGAAATCCGGGGACGTCAGATCAGGTGAACGTGCGGGCCATGGTATGGTGCTTCGACGACCAATCCACCTGTCATGAAATATGCTACTCAATACCACTTCAATCGCACGCGAGCAATGTGCCGGACAGCCATAATGTTGGAAGTACATCGCCATTCTGTTATGCAGTGAAACATCTTGTAGTAACATCGGTAGAACATTACGTAGGAAATCAGCATGCATTGCACCATTTGGATTCCCATCGATAAAATGGGGGCCAATTATCCTTCCTCCCATAATGCCGCACCATACATTAATCCGCCAAGGTCGCTGATGTTCCACTTTTCGCAGCCATCGTAGATTTTCCGTTGCCCAATAGTGCATATTGTGCCGGCTTACGTTACCGCTGTTGGTGAATGACGCTTCGTCGCTCAATAGAACGCATGCAAAAAATCTGTCAACGTCCCGTAATTTCTCTTGTGCCCAGTGGCAGATCTGTAGATGACGTTAAATTTCGTCGCCTTGCGCTTCCTGGTGAACAGAAATGTGGTACGGCTGCAATCGATGTTGATGCAGCATTCTGAACATCGACGTTTTTGAGATTCCCGATTCTCGCGCAATTTGTCTGCTACTGATGTGCGGATTAAGCAGCGACAGCAGCTAAAACACCTGCTTGGGCATCATCATTTGTTGCAGGTTGTGGTTGACGTTTCACATGTGGCTGAACACTTCCAGTTTCCTCAAATAACGTAACTATCCGGCGAACGGTCCAGACACTTCGAAGATGTCGTCCAGGATACCGAGTAGCATACATAGCACACGTCCGTTTTGCATTTTGATCACAATATCCATACATCAACACGATATCGACCATTTCCGCAATTGGCAAACGGTCCATTTTAATAAGGGTAATGTATCACGAAGCAAATACCGTCCGCACGGGGGGAATGTAGATGATACCACGTCCATATGCGTTTGTGACTATTACAGTGCTATCTATCACAAAGCGAAAAAAGTGGTCCAACTAAAATATTAATATTTCTTTACTTACTACACGAATGTGTAACAAAAATGGAGGTTCCTATTTTTTAAAAACAGTTGATATCCGTTTGATCAATGGCAGCGCCATCTGACGGGCCACCATAGCGCCATCTGGTTGCCCCCTTCAAGCTAGATGAGTTTCGTTCTTTGTAGTTTTTTCGTTTGGCGCTTATTTCGTGCGGTTTTTGGCCCGGTCACTATCAATGGACCACCCTATATATATGTATATAGTCTGTGTATAGTTCAGTCGAGCGTCATGTAAAATTTTGAAAGAAGTCGCTCAATATATGTAAAGATAGAAGAAGATGACAATGAAATTCAACATCACAGGTGACCTTCGTGTAGTAACTGGAAAAGGAAAGGCTGCTATCCCGTTCGAAGTTACTACTGACGAGATTGCTGTAAGTGATCATGCAGCATGTGCACCGTTTAGTGTTTGTGGTTGTGCTGTGTCAGTAGTCCTCTGTATGGCGACATTGGTGGATTCCCTCCGTCTGGTCATGTTGTTGCACCTTATTCACTGTCATGGGCAACAAAGGTGCCGCGGAGGAGGAGGTGGAGGAAGAAGTTAGTGCTTAACGTCCCGTCGACAACGAGGTCATTAGAGACGGAGCACAAGCTCGAATTAGGGAATGATGAGGAAGGAAATCGGCCGTGCCCTTTCAAAGGAACCAGCCAAAGGTGCCGTGGAAATTCTGTTACTGTCGAGTGGGTCGTCAGTTGGCTTGAACCTCCCATTGTCGATCTGCGACTGTGGACTGTAGTAGGACATCACTTGGAGGATATGGGATCTCTACCCCTTTTCTTCATGCTAATCATAATCCTCGACTTCATATATGACATCCCATAGGTGACGGAGGATAGATGGCGCAAGGTAGCGTTTTAGGAAATTCTTCTGCTGTAATACTTTCTGCATTAACGAAAAAATCCAATTTCACTGGTTGCTGCTTGGCATAGTAGCAATCTCAATTGCTTCAGGATCTATATGAGAGCCAGCTGTGTTCCTTCTTCTGTCCTGTTGATGAGTAGTTTCACGTAGTAAACTTGAGTATCATCTGGCTGAAATGGGATCAGTGCTTCTCCTGGCATATTTTCTCGATGGAACAGACCAAACGTGTACCGCCGGTTGATAGTGTCTGACGGACACAATATTACGGCGATCAGATATGCTGTCACTGTCAAGTGCACTGCCGAACTGAGCTCCTGAGGCTACAAAGCCAACTTACGTCCTCTCCCTCGCGAGTCGTGCGCTATGTGACCTGCGCCCAAGGCACATGTCGGTGGCCACGGAGATTATGACATGGCCGTTAATGGTACAGTAGATGTACTTACCCTCTCCGCTCCAATCGCCAGGTAGTTGTTTGCTGAGTGTCTTCTTAGCAGACCCGGGACTGGTTCGCAAGACTTGCTGAGCTTGTAGCCACAGTCCACGTTTATGCGAATTTGGGTGGCCTCTCTAATGACTCTGTCCCACAATTTAAAGGTGTGTGCCAAAATGCTTATGCGTTCGTATTCTATCGCATGATTTTCGGAAAAACAGTGCTCTATGACCGCCGACTTAGTGTGAATATATCTGCGTAAGTGTGACTTTTTATGTTGCAGTGAACATACCCCGCGAAATTTCATTGGTTAAGTGTGAATTACAAATCACCAATTTTGCATTTTCATGTGAAATAACAAATATTCAGTGACATTACACTTTACTTTCATTTTGTAGGAACGTACATTCGAATTTCTAGCACATGCAGTTCTGTAACAAAGGAATAACATCGCTTACATTTCCACGGAGCTATTTTTATATTGAAGTTGGGTATGTTTGTGCAGATGACCAATTTAACTTGGACACTGACTTTACCCTATTTGAACTCATTACGTTAACCACCAGTAGAATCTAATATTATCCTCACTGAAACTACAGGAAATCCATAATACGTCAATCGCTAGTTATTTTCGCTAAACAAAGGCTCAATAAATATTCAAGTTCACTTTATAGAAAAATAGCCACCCAACATTCTTTCTGAAAAGATAGATTTAATATTTCTTGCTTTGCATCACAATATTTCAGCTTAGTGGATCATTCTAAACCTTCTTTGTCAGAAATTAGAAGTTGTAGGTGGTACGTGGACGATTATACAAAAATGTTCAAATGTGTGTGAAATATTATGAGGCTTAACTGCTAAGGTCATCAGTCCCTAAGCTTACACACTACGTAACTGAAATTATCCTAAGGACAAACACACACACACACATGCCCGAGGGAGGACTGGAACCTCTTCCGTGATCAGCCGCACAGTCTATGACTGTAGCACCTCAGACCGCTCGGCTAATCCCGCGCGGCGACGATTATACTGTAGACGGGAATCCACATACCGAAGAGTCAGCCAACAACACTACGGAGTATCGAGGGTATAGGGGAATCTCCTCTCGCCAGGTCATCCCTATCTCAGAATCTGTAACTTGCAGCACTCAGTATCTCTACGGTGTTGGTAAACGTGGAACCCGCTGACGCCATCTAAAGGTCTTAATACTTTTGGTCCATAAGTGTTGTACGGCAAAGGTGAGAGAGGTATTCCGTCAGGGTGTCGGCTGGGGGATGTGGACAGCAGCAAAAGTTCTTTACTAATTCAAACAGTTCAGAAATTCTTCTGAATGTGATCTATTTTCGGAGTTCCCTCATAATATTCCGGTGTAGCTGCTGCAGACGCTGACGTATAGTGGGTGGCGTACATGGGGTGCTCGGGAGACAGAGCGCTCCGCTGCAGTCTCAAGTATCTGAGGCGAACTGAGACGACAAGATGCGGCTGCGCTGCGGCAACGGGCGGCCACCAGGTCTTCTCTAACGCGGACGATCGCATCGTTCCAGTGGCACGGCGATGGCGTTGCCTGGAGTCAATGTCTGGACAGACGAGGACAAGGGGTGGGCTGATGGGGCTGCGCCGAGAGGCAGAGGTCCCTCCTGGCGCGGCTTTGAGGCGGGAGAGTTCCACAGCGAGGACTCATAGCAGCCAGACGACAGGCGCCGGGAGTGGCCTAGCCTTGACCAAATATGACGTACTCTGCTGGGCCACCTTTGAAATGCTGGTTCGGTGCTAAGTTCACGGAACGACTGCGTTTATGGGCCACTGCGAATCATCGGGAACAGGAAATGACCGGGGTCTGGAGTAATTGTCAACGACGCCTAAGTCATTCGACCCGGAGTGGCTTCTCGAAGGCTGGCCCGAGTGCCTTGACACCCGTGACAGTCTCAGGGAAGTCTTGGTGCTGCTGAGGGGTGTTCATCAAGCAGGAGCGACGGTGATGGCTTGTGGCATGATTTAGCCGCTCATGGTCTGACGACACCTAAGTTCATCGCGCAGTTCAATAACCAGCATCTGCTGCCTGGCTGCGACTATACTGCAGTTCTAGGTTCTAGCGTCTGCTCGTAGTTCTCCTACAGTTTGTCTCATTACAGCACTACCAAAGCGGTGGACTAGCCGCAGATGTTTCCCATGAGTAGAGAATATGGTTTGATGAAAGGGATCGAAACCAGCAGAAATGAGAATACCGAGAAATTTAGTCGGAATCGGTTATCACAAAGCAGTTGAAATTAAGGAACTTTACTACCATGTTCGCACTTAGGTTCGTATCTCCAGTTGCCTACTTGTGATACCCTCAACAAACTCCCGAACTTTATACTACACTCCTGGAAATGGAAAAAAGAACACATTGACACCGGTGTGTCAGACCCACCATACTTGCTCCGGACACTGCGAGAGGGCTGTACAAGCAATGATCACACGCACGGCACAGCGGACACACCAGGAACCGCAGTGTTGGCCGTCGAATGGCGCTAGCTGCGCAGCATTTGTGCACCGCCGCCGTCAGTGTCAGCCAGTTTGCCGTGGCATACGGAGCTCCATCGCAGTCTTTAACACTGGTAGCATGCCGCGACAGCGTGGACGTGAACCGTATGTGCAGTTGACGGACTTTGAGCGAGGGCGTATAGTGGGCATGCGGGAGGCCGGGTGGACGTGCCGCCGAATTGCTCAACACGTGGGGCGTGAGGTCTCCACAGTACATCGATGTTGTCGCCAGTGGTCGGCGGAAGGTGCACGTGCCCGTCGACCTGGGACCGGACCGCAGCGACGAACGGATGCACGCCAAGACCGTAGGATCCTACGCAGTGCCGTAGGGGACCGCACCGCCACTTCCCAGCAAATTAGGGACACTGTTGCTCCTGGGGTATCGGCGAGGACCATTCGCAACCGTCTCCATGAAGCTGGGCTACGGTCCCGCACACCGTTAGGCCGTCTTCCGCTCACGCCCCAACATCGTGCAGCCCGCCTCCAGTGGTGTCGCGACAGGCGTGAATGGAGGGACGAATGGAGACGTGTCGTCTTCAGCGATGAGACTCGCTTCTGCCTTGGTGCCAATGATGGTCGTATGCGTGTTTGGCGCCGTGCAGGTGAGCGCCACAATCAGGACTGCATACGACCGAGGCACACAGGGCCAACACCCGGCATCATGGTGTGGGGAGCGATCTCCTACACTGGCCGTACACCACTGGTGATCGTCGAGGGGACACTGAATAGTGCACGGTACATCCAAACCGTCATCGAACCCATCGTTCTACCATTCCTAGACCGGCAAGGGAACTTGCTGTTCCAACAGGACAATGCACGTCCGCATGTATCCCGTGCCACCCAACGTGCTCTAGAAGGTGTAAGTCAACTACCCTGGCCAGCAAGATCTCCGGATCTGTCCCCCATTGAGCATGTTTGGGACTGGATGAAGCGTCGTCTCACGCGGTCTGCACGTCCAGCACGAACGCTGGTCCAACTGAGGCGCCAGGTGGAAATGGCATGGCAAGCCGTTCCACAGGACTACATCCAGCATCTCTACGATCGTCTCCATGGGAGAATGGCAGCCTGCAATGCTGCGAAAGGTGGATATACACTGTACTAGTGCCGACATTGTGCATGCTCTGTTGCCTGTGTCTATGTGCCTGTGGTTCTGTCAGTGTGATCATGTGATGTATCTGACCCCAGTAATGTGTCAATAAAGTTTCCCCTTCCTGGGACAATGAATTCACGGTGTTCTTATTTCAATTTCCAGGAGTGTATTTCGTTACACCTTGGATAGCACAGGCATGTCAATCTACAGGATCACAGAACGGCAAAGGTCCTAAAGTGTTTATGTAGTGTGCAATTAGTAGAAACGCATAACACACAAACGTGGCAGAACTACAGGGACTAGACGTTAATTGCTGACCCGTACCTGCAGGGACTACATCATCGTCAACATTCCTATCATTGCCAATTTTTGCTCTACATTTCTTTGGCTTATAATCTTTGGCAGTATGCATCCATGTTAGGGCTTCATGTTACCTGCTGTCATCCACATCTACATATCTACATATATACTCCTCTAACCACAAAGCGGTGTGTGGCGGAGGGTACAATTCGCGCCATCCTTCGCGAAGATCGGATTTTGGAATTTAGTGAGCAGCCCCTTCCTTTTTGCGCGTCGTCTATCTGCAAGTGTGTCCCATTTCCAACTTTCTATGAGATCTGTAACGCTCTATCGATGGCTAAATGTAGCAGTCACGAATCTTGCCGCTCTTCTTTGGACCTTCTCAATCTCTTGAATCAGACCCAATTGGTTAGGGTCCCATACAGACGAACAATACTCTAAGACTGGCGAACTAACGTAAGTAATTTCCTTTTTTGAAGGACTGAATCGTTTCAGGATTCTACCAATAAACCGCAATCTAGAGTTCACCTTGCCCGTTACTTGTGTAGTCGGATCATTCCATTGAGATTCTTTCGAACAGTCACACCCAGATACTTGACGGATGTTACCACTTCCAAAGTCTGGGCATTTAGTTTGTGCTCTTACATTAATGGGGATTTTCGCGTTGTTATACGCTGTAGCTGACACTTACTAATATTGAGAGATAACTGCCAGTCATTACACCACGCATGTATTTTCTGTAAATCCTCGCTGATTTGTTCACAACTTTCATGTGATACTACTTTCCTCTCTTCTTCAGCATCATGGGCAAACAGTCTAATGCCGCTGTCAATACCAGCAACTAGATTGTTTATGTAAATGGTATAAAGAAGCGCACCTATTACGCCGTCCTGGGGCACACCTGAAGTCAAGCTTGTTTCTCTTGGAGTCACCCTATTCAGGACGACATACTGCTCTCTGTCTATTGAAAACTCTCAATCCAACCACATATGTTATCAGATAGACCTTAAGGGTGCACTTCTTGGAGCAAGCGACACTGCGGAGCTGAGTCTAATGCCTTTCGAAAGTGGAGAAATTTGGCATCAAACTGGGAGTCCGTACCTAGAGCCTGTTGTACGTCATGCACAAAGAGGGTCCGCTGTGACTCACATGATCGCTGTTTTTCTAAAACCGTGTTGGTTTCTGCAGTTGAGCTTCTCACAGTCTGGAAAGGTCATTATGTCTGAAAACAAAATACGTTCCATGATTCTACAACAAATCGATGTCAGTGAAATTGGCCGGTAATTATGTACATCCGATTTTCTACCCTTTTTATAGACTGCCATGACCTGGGCCTTCTTCCAGTCCCGTGGAACTTTCCGCTTTTCCAATTATCTCTGACAGATGATGGACAAGAATGGTGCTATGTTTGTAGCATTTTCAACATATAATCTTACGGGATACCGTCTGGACCAGATGCCTTCCTGGCGTCTTAGGATCTTCACTTTACATAATTCCTGTTTGTCAGTGGGGCAGTGACAACGTTTAAAACGAATGTGCAAAATTCGCTACTTTCTCTGCAACTGCCTAATATTTTTGTTGTACCAAGGTGGATCTTTTCCCTCCCCTATATTTTTTCTAGGCACATACTTCTCTAGCACATAGTGGACGATACCTCTAAATTCCGACCAAAGATGCTCAGTAACTTTGTGTCCCGTGGTGAATGCTTGGAGCTGACTATGAAGGTATTCTTCAGTTAGGTGGTCGTTTCCGCATTGTCTTATCCCTTCGAAGGCAAGAAATGTTTTCTTTCTCCCATCAACCAATTGATTCTCTGGGTACCGGTACATGTCCCTGCCTCCTCCATTCCATTTTCATTAGGTCACAATAGGGACTTCCATTCCAGTTTCTTCCTTGATCAGTTTGTTTTCTTCTCTCCATTAGTAATTCCCAACTCTCATCCCTACATGGATCGCATAAAAATTATAATTTTTAATTGTTTTCCTGACAAAATGTCATGATTCAATGATAAACACGAAAACTTTATATTCATTGATATTCTTTCATTGTATTGACCAGTCGTATGTTTAGCATTGAAATGCCTGATTAGTTTTCAGAAACTAGTCAAAAACATATCACTCATCGTCTATTTCTTTCCTTGTCCTTTCAGTCATTATCTCAGGTGACATAAATATATAAGCTAGTCTAATCCTATTTGCTTCAACTTTATTTTCGGTTAGTGGGTTATTCATTTTTCAATCTTACTGCAGTTACATTTGAAGCGCACTTTCGCAATGGCTTACTGAATACTAAACGTAATTTGTGTTTCACTTACGCCGGCTACGGTGGCCGAGCGGTTCTAGGCGCTTCAGACCGACACCGCGCGACTGCTACGGTCGCAGGTTCGAATCCTGCCTCGGTCATGGATGTATGTGATGTCCTTAGGTTAGTTAGCTTTATGTAGTTCTTAGTTGTAGGGGACTGATGACCTCAGATGTTAAGTCTCATAGTGCTCAGAACCATTTGAACCATTTTTTTGTTTCACTTACATTTTCTGGCGATGTCACCTGAAACTGACACTGAAAAATTTATTATTTACAAAATTATATAACGTTATTTAATAGGTTAGCTAGTTAGGGAAATTCAGTATTATTGTAGGCGAATATCTAGTGAACGTAAGAATGGACATAAACTGTGAAATACTGATCAATATTTGTAAAATATGACCTTAATTCATCTTAGAAAACTACCTAGAAAAGGCAAACCTTCGGTATCTCCAAACACAAAGCTAGGAAAATTTTAGCTTGGTCACATAGCTCAAGGAATCTCATGGCTATTATGAATATTACAGTAGACGGAAGTGGAAACTTGGCTCAGATCACTATCCCTGTATAATTGCGATATATCACACCTCTAACAAGACAGACAACCAAGAAATAATCAGATAAAAGTTTACTAGAGCAAAAATTATAATAGAAGATATAAAAAATATATAAGAAACTTAGACAACAAAAATTGTTGTCGACAACAAAAGCAGTTACAAATTTCCAAAGCAGCAGGACACGCTTTTGAATGGCAAACAATGAACAGAAGACATAGTGGAATAAAGAGTGTGAAGACGCACTAGAACAAAGAGCTCAAAAGGAAGAAAACTGAAATGTTCAAAGAGAATACACTTAGTACAATTCAGACAATAAAGAAAAGAATCTTTAAAAACAATCTAGAAAATTGGAAAGACCCTCTTACAAATTTTGGCTTACCGAAGAACAAGAATATTTATCAAAACTAATACCAGAAGTCTTTAACTGAATTGTAAATATGAAGTTAAGTGGTATCAATCACCTTGGTGAAAACAGAAAACTGGGATTAAATAGGAAAGAATGTTGTGAACTGTTATTAAAAATTTTAGCAGGGTTTTAAAACGTCCAGTTCCATCAGTTAAATTGTAATTTCCAGCAGTAACACTAAACCTGGTGGAAAACCGTCCCACCAATATGTTATTACCTTTACTGTTAAACTACGTCGACAAGAAGGTGTTAGAGTCTGGGATTTTGGCCTGAAAAGTTATTAAGTTGAACCAGCAATGAAGGGAGGAAAAACAAATGGAATTAAGATAAACTGCTTGGGTTTCGCCGAAAATTTTGCAATAATCCTAGAAAATCTGATGGAAGCAGATATCTAAATAAATATTCTGGGAAGAAAGCAAATAGAACTTTTTTCAAAATTTCAAATAAAACAAAATTTATAACATTCATAAAATAATGGACAAAAATTCTTCGAAATATAAACAGGTAAAATTGAGTGAGTGATTTTTAAAATCAGAGATACTATACAACAGATTTGACTAGAACGACTTGGAGTAGATATAACGCTTAACAAAATGGAAAGGGCATATGGTTCGTGAAAGAATATTTACAACATGAAATGTATGTCTTCAACAGAAAAACTTGTACCATAATGGTACGGACAGAACGTTTACATGGATGTGAATACCTAACGATGTAATATAAGATGGCAGAACATTGGTATTTGAAAGATGGTTGATCATGTGACTATTGGGATCAATACAAACTACACTTGGTTGGAAAATGAGAAAGAATAAGGAGATGCACAAAAATATAGAGAAAATATCAGAAGCAATGGCTAAGCAAAGATAAATATTTTTTCGACATTCCTACCGAATGAATGACAAAAGGTTACGAAACAACAATCTCTGCATTTATGGAAAAGAAACCGACAATAGGGTGGATAACAGAAATAATGAAAGAATTAGAAAACAACTACAGCAAAGAATCGGAAATAACAAAAAGAAACATCTTGAGGTTCCACTTTTTTATAGCGTATTAAGAAGGCTTTCATACCAAAAGTTATAATAAATCTGGAACAACATGGACAGAAGGAAGGAAAACGTGGGGTTAATATAAGGGAGTACAGTAAAAGTAGGAAACAAAACCAAAGAGAGAAGATGAATTGAGTTGGTCACGTGATACTAGTTGGTCAAAACGAAAAATGAAATAAAAAATTAAAATTAATTTCAACACCAATGAAAGAGACAGTGGTTTTCTTTAACACGATTCATTTATGTCTTTATCGTGTACTGTGCTTATTTACCCATATTTATGCAGGTGATATGGAACGTATCCCAAATGTCATCTGCAGCTAACGCGTAAGGAACTGCTGCTGATGGCCTTTCTCTGAAGTGTGGCCTTATGTGACTGCGCAGTTTGATGCGCCATGTCACGGATTGCGCGGTCCCTCCCACCGGAGGTTCGATTCCTCCCTCGGGCATGGATGTGTGTGTTGTTCTTACCATAAGTTAGTTTAAGTAGTGTTGAAGTCTAGAGACCGATGATCTCAGCAGTTTGGTCCCTTAGAAATACACACACATTTGAACACATTTTGTGACGTTATGAGGTACCATATTATCTTCTCTACGGTTCTTTGTATCACCGATAATTTACTCAAAAACAAAACGTGCACTATACAGCGCTGTACAAATTATTGGGATTCCTGCCAGATTTTCAGACTTACTCAATAAAGAGTGTAGTAATGGTCTCGGGAAGACAGTGGCAAAATACTGACATGCTGACATAGCCAAAATCTGCTTTGTCTACCATTGTTCCTGATGTAAATAGATCAATGTATAATTGGTTGACTACACTGAAGCAAACGAACCCTGCTATTATCGAGAATCGCACTCCTGAACTAACAGCTCAATTATTAACGGCCTTTCTGCTACTGCCTAATTTTTAGGCGCTATTAATGATTTCTACTTCGGTACCTGCTAGTAGACAGTCGCTACATCGACATGATACTCTCGTGAGTCGAATGGTGATGCAGGTTGGCTTTCCAGAGATTCAGTATCCGCACACAGCTCCACTGAGGTGACGCCTAGCTACTTTGAAATCTCACAGGGGTTTTTCGGCTAATAGAAATCGTTATCGCGGCGAAAAGGACTTTGTTACCGTCCTCCATCAAAGGGAAACAGTGTTGATCATGAAGGTGGCCAACAGAACTGTCAAGCAGCAGTGAGTGGAATGCCTTTTACTTAGCAGTTACCAGTTCTAGTACATAAGATCAAACGGAAACCACGAGCGACGAACGAGGAGCCAAATTCAGGGCTTCTGCTGCCTTAAATAATAAAATTCCACCTAAAGATTTCATTTATTTGACTCAACTCACTCTTTAAACTAGCCCTGTTCAAGCGAGAGAGAATGAAAATCACTTTTATCGCAGAGTAAAAGATAGCCAATTTCAATCGATGACGACAGTCTGCATTTCTGAACAAGTAGTTAAAGTTACCCATGATATTTGCTAAAAAAGCTCTTCCATTAAAATGCATAATTATCACTCTTAGAAGAAGCTTCTGAAAGGTATTGAGCGAGAAGATCAGAATCAAAGCGCCAGGCGACCAAATAAACATCATACCAATAAAAGAACAAAATTTTATTCACTCAGTCCAAGACTGCAATAAGTGAATTAAATCACAGCATCGTCCAAAAGGCGTAAAAATGTGCTGAGAAGTCCGGCAAAAGCTTTGACAGTAACATAGTAACGCACGCAACGATGAAAGCGCCAATCACCAATACTGTGGCGCCCAGCATGACTCTCCGTCTAAGTCCCTGCACCCACTGGAATTTATTACACTAAATACGTGTTGAACATTAATAAAACCGGCAAGCTGCAGGGACGAATTAATGACTGGTAATGGAGAAAAATGGTCCTACGAACATGTGTCCGGAAATGCATCACTGCCACGGTAGATGGTGCTGACGAATGACTGTCCATCTGACCACGTGCCGTGCGTTCCTCATGTTTTTCACGCGACAAGAGCTAGTAGATATTGTCATGCAGGATATGCATAGTCGTACTCAGGCTTACACCTTGCACTGTGGTTCATCTCAGTATCTTGTAATCAGGTGTACTTGCCGTCCGCCACCTCCCTGCACGTTCTTCTGTCTAAATGGACTCATGATCACACAAACGCCCTAAAAGGGCTTGACATTCTGTTTGATATGGTTGGTGTCTGTGAGAGTACTTGTTTTGGTATAACCGTGCTGCCTCTCGACTGTTTCCATCTGCTTTGCCGTACGCAAACACAATCTCGGCTTGTTCCCGAACCATTCTACAAATGCTTCAAATTGCCCTCAGCACTATGGGACTTAACATCTGAGGTCATCAGTCCCCTAGAACTTAGAACGACTTAAACCTAACTAACCTAAGGACATCACACACATCCATGGCCGAGGCAGGATTCGAACCTGAGACCGTAGCAGTGGCGCGATTCCGGACCGAAGCGCCTAGAACCGCTCGGCCACTGCGGCCGGCACCGGACCATTCTGCTGCTTACAGTACTCTGCGTCCAACACGCAGCCTGCAACAAACAGAGAAGGCCAGGTACATGGTCAGAGGAACTGTCATCCGTCAGCACCATCTACTTTGGAAACGATGCAATTCCCCACACATGTTCGTAGGACCGTTTTTCCTCCATTTCCAGTCAGTAATGCGTTCGTATAATTTGGCGGTTTTATTAATATTCACCACGTATAACTACTTTACATAACAACCGAGGAATCCTTCTACTGATTCTTAAGCCCGAAACCTCGATAAGAGTTAATAAGCTTCCAGAAACACCAGTATAGAAAACCATTTTACAGTATGATAAATACACTACACAACAGCTCACATTTATGACGACAGGAACACGATAATGTGAAGTTTAAATAGAAGCCAAGTGCACAGGGCAACAATACTGAAGAATCACTTGTTCGAAACCCCGTAAATGGCTCCCATTGCAAGCGAAAATTTTAAATTTGTCTCAAAGCTGCCTACAGCATTCGTCTGCAATGGTGCAAAAGAGTGACCTCCTGTGACGTCACCCTTGGGTTCTTCGACGGTTGTAACAGCAAGGTTTCAACTTACGCAGAAAAGACAGAGCTCATAAGCTCACCAAGCTCTAAGGTCTACATCTACATCTACATACATAATCCGCAAGCCACCTGACGGTGTGTGGCGGAGGGTACCTTGAGTACCTCTATCGGTTCTCCCTTCTATTCCAGTCTCGTATTGTTCGTGGAAAGAGGATTGTCGGTATACCCCTGTGTGGGCTCTTAATCGCTCTGATTTTATCCTCATGGTCTCTTCGCGAGATATACGTAGGAGGGAGAAATATACTGCTTGACTCCTCGGTGAAGGTATGTTCTCGAAACTTCAAAAAAGCCCGTACTGAGCTACTGAGCGTCTCTCCTGCAGACTCCTCCACTGGAGTTTATGTATCATCTCCGTAACGCTTTCGCGTTTACTAAATGATCCTGTAACGAAGCGCGCTGCTGGGTTAACTGTGTCACATGGGCACAAAAACTCACATTCAATTTTCGTCGATTAGTTAAGGAAGCCTGTACACAGCACAAATTGCTGTCTCGCTACTCTCAAATGGGGTGAGTTGATGTCCAGCAGATTGAAGCCTCGTGATTTCCTTAGAGTGGGAATGAAACTCCGAGGAGTAACATCAGAAGCCAAATCTGTCAAGAACCTCGTCCTCTTCCTCACTACACTGCGTAGCGTCGCTTTATCGGGCGAAATGTGTGGGCACCATCGCCCCAACAAAAGGGATAGGTCCATTACAGCGGTCTATGCCAACCCCCAGGGCTTTTTCGTGTCGATTTTGAGCGGCGGTATGCCTGATATGTTTTTATAGTGCACCCAAAAGAAAACTGGCTGTTTGAACTTCGAGTGTCGCAGTACTGACCTCCATCGCAGAGGCGTCAAAGAAAAGAGAGAAATGTGGGCAATACGATGTGCGATGACCTTCCTATACTTTGACACTTCCATGGTGACGTTGAACAGAGCTTCACTGTATTTTGGTACTAACTCGTAACAACTGTGGGGCTGTGATCTTTCTTTCGCAGGTGTCAGCACCTTTCTGTATGAAGTGTCGCCGAGCAGCTAGAGGGTGAAGTCGCAGAGAATGACGCTTTTCTTCAGTTACAGAGCAAGGCTTTAGGCACCTTGGAGCCAAATTTTAATTTTAGGTCTCGCATTGGAGGACAGTTACGGAATTTCGAAATGGTGATTTTTTAATGTAGTTGCACTGTGTAGTTAGTCTGTAAGGCTCCAAGAAACTCACTAACTTTTTTAAGTTCAAAAGAAGTCTTAGTTAAAGATAAAATAGGTTCACTGGCTAGCAAGGATCCACAACACTTAGGAATTCGGTAACAACACAGCATTTGCAACTTTGGGGAAACAATAGGTACGTTACTTGCAAGAATTCACAGTAGAGAGAAAAAGAAGTGAAATGGAATTTCAAAGCCAAAACGCATAGAAGGCAAATGAATTAACTCGTGAAGCTTTACGCAAGCAGCAGGCGTCAAATTCTCAGAGCAGTAATGTCAACCAATGCCGGAAAATTCAGACAGCCAGAACGGTGTCCTTAAAGACAAAATGGTCAAGAACGTGCCCACCAAACTCTGTTCCTCTCATGATGGCCGGGGCAGAAAGCGATGTGCGCCGCCCACTTCCACAGCCAGTTTACCAGTGCATCCAACCACTGCTTGCGGCAGAGCTCCCCACTCAGCACACAGCGTATTGTAGTTACGAGGCCTCCGGCTAGCAGGTGCGCTTCCTCTTGTGGCTCCACACTGCCCTGGTATGCTGCGCTCGGCCAGCGCTGCCTCTTCCTCTCTGCTCCCGACTGAAGTCTAAAATGGAACTACGCAAAACGGTGCAGTGAGAGCTTTACAGCTCCGCAGCTGGAGAGATCGCGCCCTCTCGGGAGACGCTCCCTAACGTTTTGCTGGGCAACTAGCCTAGGTAACTGCGCTGAAGCCCTATTGATACGAGCTGCCACTGCTGATTCTCCTCCCCCTTGCACAATTAATCCGTTCGCGGCAGCAGACACGCATGTGTTCACTGCAGGTAGAGTGCCCAGGCGGCTACGGGATTATACACTACTGGAATTTAAAATTGCTACATCAGGGAGATGACGTGCTACAGATGCGAAATTTAACCGACAGGAAGAAGATGCTGTGATATGCAAATGATTAGATTTTCACAGCATTCACACAAGGTTTGCGCCCGTGGCGACACCTACAACGTGCTCACATGAGGAAAGTTTCCAATTGATTTCTCATACACAAAGAGCAGTTGACCGGCGTTACCTGGTGAAACGTTGTTGAGATGCCTCGTGTAAGGAGGAGAAATGTGTACCATCACGTTTCCGACTTTGATAAAGGTCGGATTGTAGCCTATCGCGATTGCAGTTTATCGTATCGCGACTTTGCTGCTCGTGTTGGTCGACCTCCAATGACTGTTAGCTGAATATGGAATCGGTGGGTTGAGGAGGGTAATACGGATTGCCGTGCTGGATGCCAACGGCCTCGTATCACTAGCAGTCGAGATGACAGGCGTCTTATACGTATGGCTGTAACGGATCGTGCAGCCATGACTCGATCCCTGAGTCAACAGATGGGGACGTTTGCAAGACAACGACCATCTGCACGAACAGTTCGACGACGTTTGCAGCAATATGGACTATCAACTCGGAGACCATGGCTGTGGTTACCTTTGACGCAACATCACAGACAACAGCGCCAGCGATGTACTCAACGACGAACCTGGGTGCACGAATGGCAAAACGTCATTTTTTCGGATGAGTCCAGGTTCTGTTGACAGCATCATGATGGTCGCATCCGTGTTTGCCGTCATCGAGGTGAACGGACATTGGAAGCGTGTATTCGTCATCGCCGTACTGGCGTATCACCCTGCGTGATGGTATGGGGTGCCATTGGTTACGCGTCTCTGTCACATCTTGTTCGCATTGACGGCACTTTGAACAGTCAACGTGGCTCTACCTTTCATTCGATCCCTGCGAAACCTTACATTTCAGCAGGATAACGCACGACCGCATGTTGCAGGTCCTGTACGGGCCTTTCTGGATACAGAAAATGTTCGAATGCTGCCCTGGCCAGCACATTCTCCAGATCTCTCACCAATTGAAAACGTGTGGTCAATGGTGGCCGAGCAACTGGCTCGTCACAATACGCCAGTCGCTATTCTTGATGAACTGTGGTATGGTGTTGAAGCTGCATGGGCAACTCTACCTGTACATGCCATCCAAGCTCTGTTTGACTGAATGCCCAGGCGTATCAAGGCTGTTATTATGGTCAGAGGTGGTTGTTCTGGGTGCTGATTTCTCAGGATCTATCCACCCAAATTGCGTGGAAATGTAATCACATGTCAGTTCTAGTATAATATATTTGTCTAATGAATACCCGTTTATCATTTGCATTTGTTCTTGGTGTAGCAATTTTAATGACCAGTAGTGTATTTACGCCCGTCAGATAAGAATGCCTGACGGCCAAGGACATTCTTGTGCGCCTGGTGGCGTAGTCCGAATTTCTATATTCCTGCCAACGCGTTTATTATCTGATTTTCTTCTGGGAGAGCGCTATAGCTTCCACCTGCTCCAGTTTCATTTCAGTTTACGAGTCTCTCCATTAGATACAATTTGAGGTCCTAACTATACAACACAAAACAAACAAATAAAGAAATAAAAGGGCAAGAACTGGCCAAATGAACCCAAGAACGCTATGTAGGAAAAGGCGAACAAGACAATAAAATAAGTGAAGTTTCTCACCAACACTCGCTGCCGCGACGAGCAACAGCGATAAACAAATGAAATATGTAAACTTAGAATAGAACGTGTGGGTTAGTGCTGAAGCTTTCATGGCTAACATAAACTGCAAGCACTGTGGTAACCGTACACTGAGATGCCAATTTTAAAAAGAGTTTTGTCGAAGAATGGTTCTACTGGAACATGCTACCAGCCTATAGTGGCCATAGCCGTCAGCGATCATCTGGCTGTGTGTCACCCGCCTGCCAGCCAGAAGCTCTTGTTTGCCAACGTTAGTCGGCCGGGCAGGCAGCACAGTCGGCCCTAGGAGATTTGCGGGGGAGGGAGGTGTTTTTACTTAACCAAGAGGGCAACTGGACTATACACATTAATGACTTTATCTAGCCCCACAAAATGTGACAACAACTCACTCGAAATCCTTTTGTCGCCCTGGCCTTCGTTTCCCAAATTTATGAGAAAGACATCACCTGCATTCAACCTCGCAGGACGCCTAACCCGATTACAGCGCTCCGCGTCACCCAGTGTGCAACGTAAATATTGGTCTTAGCTAGCCACCAATGCTTCCAGAAAATCCCTGGGGCGACCTCCTCTGGAACGTCGTTCACAGACCGTAAGTTGGAGGGAAGAGAGTTGAGGGAGTACGTAAACATCAAAGCTGTTGGTGCGGCGGTGTTCAAGACCAGGTTTAGTCATGAGCTAATTTATCTCACATTATGTGCGTGTGGGAGTGAAAAACAGATAGGAAGGATTTGGGATAGAGGTTAATTCGTTCCGAGAACGTTGGTTGTCGACAGTAACGTGAGAAATCTCATTCTCTAGACAAGATTTCTTAAGCTCTCTGGAGACAAAAGAGGGGCGTTATTACTAACTGAGAACTTAGATGGGGTAAAAATAGGGAAACATTAGAGGGAAGGCGATGGTCAGCCCGGCAATCAACACCTACTAGCCGCAGAAAACGAGGTAATGCACCAATAATTACAAGTATGTACCTATGTCTTCCGTAAACTGACATATGGCTGGGAGAGCTGTGTGCTGACCACATGCGTCTCCATGTCCGCATCCAGTGACGCCTGTACCTGAGGATGACACGGCGGCAGGTCGGTACCCCTGGGCCTTCATGGCCTGTCCGGACGGAGTTCAGCTTAATTTCGTTTTTATGCACCTGTGTTGCCTTGAGTGCGAGGAAGAGAACGTATGAAAACATTCCCCATGGGTCTCATTTGGCTTGGTTTCGCTACTTTAAGGGGGGACGTTGGAGAAAATGTATGTGTTTACACAATCTAAGACAGTTTCTGGCGTTTGAAAGATAATAGAACCAAATTTTGCAAGTGAGGTAATTGTGCTATGGGATTTATTCTGGAATTGTTTCAAATTTTTTCTTAAAGATTTGACGATTTCATTGTTAGGAATTTTCAAAACACATGCTATCACACAAGGAACATTTTCACAAAAAAAAAAAGAAACTTAACTTACAACTTTCATATTGCGGTAGGGAATTCTCAGTAATCAGATAAGCAAAGGTGCGGAACAGTTTTTTAGTATCAGTTTTAGAGCTCCTACAATTTATTTTAAATGATTATGCATATGAAACAAAGCAATTTCAGTTTCACAGAAAAGTAAATAATTTTGACAGATATACACTTAGAAAAATTTTGCAGCAGTTGATGTTGTGTTATATTATTAACGAAATGTGCACAAAATTTCACTTTTCTATCTCTAATGGTTCAGGGAAAAATGTTCCTTATAACTGAGAAATGAACGTTCCAGGAAATGCACATAAAAGATTTTACACGGATGTACATCACATACTAGTACCTTAATGTTGACCATAACCATACATTTGGTCTCCTTGCTCTTCGTGTACCTGTTTCCTTTTTATCTCACGTTTCTGGCGTGCCCTATTGGCTATATCATTCAGACAGTTCAGAACGTGCAACACTCGCAGTCTCTATCTTCTTCAATCGCTTGTCGGTGAAGCAACTTGCAACAAATCCCAGCCCAGTAAGGGTCCTTATTATTCCAACGCTACCATCATTTAACACCAGACATGCATCAAATGTGGCAATTTTAACAACAGTAGATGAGCTAAATTTTGTTGTTTGGCATCTTTTCCAAATGAGACTGTTGAACCTCTCATTCCGGTTTTGTGTTCCACCATGGGTACATTTCTTAACCAATCTGGATGAGCTAGAAACTGGAATGTTGCCTATATGGTGTTTAAGACTGCTTCAGGAAGACTGTGTTTATGTGAATGTGTTTTGTTTTCTACTTTTGCCTGCTTATATTGGCACCAAGATATATCACACAATCCATGCACTGGCTTCTCATCAGCTGACAACTTGTGAAAAAATATTACATACACTGCCGTCTGCATTACCTTCAGATCTCCGGTGTTTTGCCTTATTGCTTTGGCATAATTTATTTGCACATAGTGGATACCTTTGTCAGTCAGGCGTTGTGGCCCTCCCAGTGGCTTTCCATCTTTGAGTTTTACACCTTTTTGTTCTCGTTTCAGTTTCAGAAGTCTACCGCCCATCCTCTTCTGAATGTGCCCCACACACTCTAGCTTTTCATTGTTGCATCTATTTCCATGTGGCTTGCTTTCTACAACAGATCTGAAAGCACTAGAATCTCCAAGATATTTCACGTATCTAACTCCATGCCTCATTTCGGTCCGATGAAATATTAATTTCATTCCTGCTGGCTCCATGCCACCACTAGAACCATCATAATTCTTGCTGAAAGTTATTTTGTGTTTTATTTGCCACTGTCTCTCTTCTTCCTTATTGTCTAACGTTGTCTTCTGTGCAAAAATAGAGCAATATTTGGACATCACATGTAAATCCAAAACTTTTCCTGTGTCAACACTTATAACTGATGGAACACCGTGTAGGGTGTGCTATCACATGAAACACATAGATCTGTAGAGGGAAAAGTGTCATTTACTTCTGTCTGAATGTCTTTGTTATATAAAACTGCCTATTTCATCGTTGCTGACAAACTGCTATTACATTCTGTTTCCAAGGCGTTCAGAAGATGATTGTTTAGTGTTCAGTACCAGGCAGACGCAGATGGCATAATCATTACTGCACAAAACAAATTTCTACCTTCCCTTCCAACACCAACACATCTAATCCCATAGCAGAATCGTATGTTGGCTTCATACACCCAATTCTTAGCAGTTGATGTTTTGAATTGAATGGCCGTTTGACAAAACAAATTTCTACCTTCCCTTCCAACACCAACACATCTAACACCATAGCAAAATCGTATGTTGGCTTCGTACACCCAATTCTTAGCAGTTGATGTTTTGAAATGAATGGCCGTTTGACAACTCTCAAAAGAAGTGCTTATTACACATATTACCAACTCTGTCATTGCTGTCATACAGTATAATCTTAAAGATTTATTGCCACAATTACCATATGCACACGATTAATAGAACACGCAATAATTCCTAAGTCAATTATCCTAAAACACTATTCACTTCGTTTTTAGTGCACCGAAACTCTACACTAGTTCTAATTTTCTTCTGTGAACTGCTCTTCGTCTTAGATTCACATTTATCTTCCGTTGTATTATGTTGATTCACTTGTAGAAACTGTTTATTCACATGTAAATGGTGAGCTTTAGCGACTTTCGTAAATACTTTACCACTGTATCTTGACATTTTAAACGGTAAATCATATAGAAAGAGCTTGAACACAGTCGTAATTCTCATACTAACAGCAAAACTGAAATGTTTATATTTATGCACCACAGACAATAACAGCTGCCAAAGATAGCTAGACGCAGGCAAAGTTAACACGACGTAAACGGTTCTACAGCGTTCTGTACTCTTCCGATGCTCTTATGAGAGCAGGCAGCAATAAAACATCGCAATCAAGAAGAGTGTCATCTAGAAAAGTGGGCGTGGTGCTCCGCAGCGACTGAAACAAGACAGCTTCTTTATCATTTGTGGTTCAAATTAATCTTTGAAAATTGGAGACAGTATTTCCAACATTCTACAGAACTATCTGGTGCCAATTTTTTTTATATTTGTGACCAATTTTGCCTACTTCCCCCGTAACACCTCGCACTGATCAATCACTGTTCTGACATCATTACATGGCGTCAGCTAGGTGAGATGATTTTCACGGTAGTTTTATACATTCCCAAGTGTTCTGAATGTAAGAATTCAAGGAAGTATTTATAAACAGCAGGAACAAATTCCTAACAAAGACAAATAATTAATCCAGTATCTATACGAGTGAGACAGGACAGCATCTCTTTGTTGAGTTGGTAGCCCTTCAGTAGTTCACGAGTGAGGTTACTGTGTTTCAGTTCCTGATGCTGTTTTCTTTTGGGTTACTGAATTGCAAACGTAGCTCGAAACATAACGCGAAGACCCCTTTTAATCCTTGATATCTTTCATATCTTCGAGATCACCGCTAACTCAGACAAACACACAGCATATGGCATCAGTTGCTTGGTTATCCGAGTCTCTTATGTATTTTAGAGAAAATCGGAAGGCGGAAATGCCGATGCTCCAACACGCGATTCGCTCAGTATATTGCGGTCTGGCAAGACCCAGCTCACCGCCTGGCTATCGGTTTATAGTTAATATTCTCGATGTTCCAAACTGAATTTGAATTTTTCTAAGGCGACCAAAGACTAGCTTAACAACTCCTCAAACTCACAGACAATTCAGTTGCCAACAGAATCCTGGAAATGTATATTACTAATCGCCAATAACTGTCTTGATCCTGAAGGAGGACTGCTGCGACTTCAGAATTCGAGGCATCTGTTTAATCTATTAAACGTCGCTGGATGTCTGGAACTTCCAACATAAGCACATTAATCAAAATGGTTTTAATATTTACAAACGCGGTCTGTTGTCTCTGCGTGCACTCGGAAGCTTCTCCCTTTCTGCACTGCGATGGTGGGTACTAACTTCCTAAAAAATATTTACCATCCACACAAACCGATCAATATCATTCTTATTCTTAGATGGCGGAGAATTTCCGATGGCTCTGGAATGCTCTTGATCAACCTTTACTCCTATGACAGAAACTAAATGCCCTAGGAGTGAAATAGGGAATATTTAGCGTAGATGTCTTTATAGCGAAACCTACTCTATGCGAACGAAGCAGTACTTGACTAACGAGCTTCAAACGTCCATATAACCTCCTACTATACACAACATGTCTTCTAAATAGTTACACTCACCTCTTAACTTAAGATCCTCCAAAACGAATTCGTACAACTTCGGAAGCATGGTGGTACCTGTGAACAACCCACACGACCCAAGTAAAACAATTATGTAAATATGACAAGGGAACTGATTGTTAGAGCGCCTTTTCATTAAAGGTACAATATCCATTACCGACCTTAAGCTTGCACCATTCCCCTTGTATTCTAGAAAGACACGACACGTAAGTCTAGGTTGACGGCCTGATAATCCTGTCGTGATGCATTTTGTTAATTTTTTGATGCAACTCTCTCAATTCTGGAGGGGTAGCCGCTAAGGTGCGTTACGAACGGGTACGTCATTGGTCAGTGGTATTCGGCACTGAATCTTATCCATGACTCCTAGCTTGTCGATTAATACATCAGAATACTGTATAAGCACCGTCAACAAGTGTTTGGCCTCGCATTGCTGCAAACAGGCAAGTTAAATTCCTGCAGTTGATACGGACACATTAAAGCCTTTGGTAAAACTACGGTCACGTAAACGATTAAGTTCACTCGGCTGCTCTTGAAAATAAAAGTTCCTGCTGGAATAATAAAGAACCTATCTCGTGCTCTGAGTGAAATCACACCCCAGCAGAAGTTCAGTAGACAATCCTTTGACATTCACTAATCATGACAACCATTCAATTTTTACGCTTCGTTTACAGAGCCGATTCAAGGCAGTAAATTCCCACTAACGGTATGAAAATTCTGACTGACTGCTTGAAACTGACAAAACTTACAGTCGTAATCGAAAATGGAGTGATTGCTCCCAGAATTCCACAAGGTATCCACAGTTTCGAAATTAAGAGATGTGCACACGAATGGAAGTAGCTGTTTGGTGAGTGCCATAAACCTATTACATCCCATTAGTGGGAACCCTTGTTTGCACAATGTTTCCTTGGCATCACCTGTTCCAAAATTTCTCTCGTGCACTTCGATAACTGCTGACAAGATTCCTTGGCTTTCCGCAACGATAAAAATTCCCACTGGGAGGCATCACGCTTTCATTTAGCCAATTCATCGACCAGATTCTAAGACAAGATCATTTGGACCGCGTTTTTCGTCACCAAGTTAGAAAATATTTATAGCCACCAAAACCTTTTCGAGGTCCGCAAAGATAATAGGTTTATTAAAGTATATATGAACGATCTTTTGGTCTCATTCAAAAATGTTGACTTGCACGTTCGCGCATTACTCGAATAGGTAACTTCTACTTCACAGTCTTTTTCCACAGATCCTTTAACATGCCTCGATTATGAGAAACTGTACCAACCACAGCACTCATGCAACTCAAAAATGAAGGATATATGATCTGAAGAACCACAGTAAGAGCAATCTTAAGCGTTTCTGCATGGTGTTCCAACTTATTAAAGGACCACAGGAACATATCTGTATCCTGAACATTCTCAGCAGACAAATCGCTCATACCATGGAGCACTCGGAAGATGGGACTAAGTAACTTAGTGGATGGTACATATATCTCATCAAGAACACCAGTCTCGACGTGCTACAAATTGTCCCTGTCCTTCATTCACGAAAAACATTTATTCCTTATATGAAGATAGTAACTGTTCCGAAAGAACAGATGCCAATGATGACCACGCAGCTTCTCCAGAAAGAAATGATAATTAATCGACACCCTCAGCTACCAACAGGTGTTGTTGATATACCTCAATGGGGACAGCTGAAAATGTGTGCCCGGAACGGGACTCGAAAATGGTATCTCCTGCTTACATGGCAGACGCTCTATCCATCTAAGCCACCGAGGACACAGAGGATACTGCTATTGCAGGGACTTATCCTTTTCACGCTTCCCGTGAGACCCACATTCCCAACTGTCCACAACCTACATTCGTAATGTTCCCAAGGATATCTGCGCATCCACTCATTACTCGTGCCAGCTAAGGTGACGATTTCCGTACGAGTTCGGGTAGAGTGTGCGCATTCGCACAGAAGAAGGTCAACGGCCACATTGAGGTATATCAAAAAGCAAATGTTGGCAGCTGAGGGTTTCGATTAATTACCATTTCTTTATTCCTTATCCTCAACAAGGCGTTCCTCCATTCTGATGCACTGAGTCTGACTTGAAATTTTTGTAATTTTTAGATTCTGGAAGACTGTTCCTTGCAGTTGTAAACTAACATTAAGTCTTTAATTCGGTTGTACCCATCGTTAATTTGGATCTGAATACAATACGTCCGAGCGCAAGACGGATTACTACACTTCAGTAAGGCAACATTTCCCTGCAAACCAAAGGGCCTACGTCACAAACAGAGTGGTCTTACCTCGTCATTAATTATTCTTTAGCCTCTGAACACTGATAGCAATTAATAAGACCACCGGTAAAACTGGCAATGCAACTTATTTTACAATATAGTACTACACTAGTAGAAAAAGAACAATTCACATTCAGTACAACAATAAAACAATAACGTAAAGTTTAAACACGATCAAACTAGTTTGACTGCAGGAATCCAAGAATGTCAGAACTTTGTGAGAGCAGTTAAGGAATCTAAGTTAAAACGGGAATAACTTAGTTGACTAACAAGAACTTGCAGAACTTTGGTAAATTGGTAAATTCACAGTTTTATATAAACACCAGGCGATTTAGTTACAATAATAGATAACATAGAGTGAAATAAATTAAAAGGAGATATAAAGCCAAAACACATCGCACAATGACGAGAATACAAGGCAGCTACAACAATATTCACAACGACTAATGCCTTCACTTGCTAAAACAAGGAACCAAACGAACTCACCAGGGCCACTCTTCACCGTCGTGAGTACCAGAGCACAGAAATTTCGGAAGCAGATGTAAGAAATGTGCTCACCAAGTTCCCTTCCTCCTATGAGAGCTGGGGCTGAGCAAGATGGACCCAGGTCTCTTTCACAGACAGTTCACCGGTGCTTCCAATCAACATTCGCATTTGGCCGTGTCAATTACCTCGCTGTGTACTGCAACCAAGTAGCGTTCATGCAATACGTCGGTTTCATCTTGCGGCTACACACCACTCTGATATGTTCCACTCAGCCAGTGGTGCGCTCTGTCATCCGCTCCCATCCGAGGTCAAGAACAGAACTCCTTAGGATGGGCTGGAAAACAAATAAATGGACGAAACTGAGGATTGGATACACTACTTGACATAAAAAGGTTGACACTCAATGGAGAAGCGGAAATGTTTAAACACTTCATGATATCTGAGTGTACGTGATATTACTTCATGTATCATAAAATTTTAAATGTATTTACAATGAATTTGGAAGTATGAGACATCTTATGTTTATTTCGTTGACCTTTCTATGCGCGTCCAGTAACGCCACTGGGCTGAGGATGACACGGCGGCCGGTCGGTGCTGTTAGGCCTTCATGGCCTGCTCAGGCAGTTTTTTTTATCTGTCCTGGATGTACGCAGAGATTCGGTTGGATCTCATGAAGTAATTGTATCCTCTTATGAGACACAACTGTAGTAACTGGCGCCTGAGTCCGAATACTGGCACTGGAACAGAGTTGACTCCAGAGGTTTCCCATAACCTTCATTTGGGGACAGCTCTAAAAAACCTTGATGGCTACGGAAATGTCTGAAAATGATGTGCCATTCATAGACACACGTTCCAACGAAATTGCCCAATTTAGTATGACCTTTTCTTACCACTTACCACACATGGATAGCTCTGACAAATTTAAAGTGTCTGTGAATCCAGGCCCTGACAGGTAAGGAGGTCCCAGACACACTAGAATAGTAGTTGTTATATACGACCTAAAATAAGTGAGGAAGGGATAACCTCTACTTTAAATCAAACAAATGAAACTACTACATGTACTAAATATACGTATTTTTACTATCACCATACACATTGGGTCCAGGCTGCGTATTTCTGCATTACCATGCAGTGGTCTCTCTAAGTCATGTTCGTTGTGCTCAGAGATATTGGTTATTTTCTGTAATATTTTATATATTTCTTCATGAATTTCGACTGTCAGTTCATTACCTCCGACATCTGGTTCATCTGTCCACGCATATCATGGATGATTTCTTCTGACTCATCTCCCTCAGTTTGGATACATAATTGTATGTATTGTCCAGGAATCCTATTATGTTGAAACCTGTCTTAAGAGAAAAGTGTAACATGACTTGACGTCACACTCCCACTTCCCATGCCCAAAATTTCTTATTGTTGGTTTAAGAAATTGGCTCTGATGGTCATCTCTATTGATAATTATGGCAGATTTACAAAATTGGTTTCTATCGTGAGACTTTGACATTTGAATGCTATCCTAGTGTGTTTTGTGACATTGCTGGAGTGACTCACAAATCGTCGTTTGATTTTCACGTTTCATGCCGGGGACACTGGAAGTTCACTTTCAGTGTCGCATCGAGTGAATAGTTTTTTCAAAATGGCTGCCACCTCACTCCTACTGTCAATTATTGCATTTGCCATTGTGCTACCAGTTTCAGCACTAATTACTGGGTATACCTCAAATGGTAGATTTCGTTCATCCTCTCTCGCAAGCGCTTCTTTAATCACGTTGTACACACGCCTACTAATCTTTGTACTCTTCAATAGCAAACTCTATGGTACATCGATCACTTCATCTCCTTTTATATGGAAGGCTTTCCCAGAGTATGCTGGTACAGTTTTGCCATACTCTTCTGTGTATGCTCGAACAATCACATCATAATCCCATGAATATTACACATCAGAGCTGTACTCTAACTTGGATTTCCCCTGATTGTTCATTATCCTCATGAACTGAACGCATTCTCTTCTCTGTATCAAACACTGGTATAAGCAATGTAATATCTCATCATCCTCCATTTGTGTTATTTCGATTGCTGGAACTTCTGCCTCATCATCAGTTGAAGCCCAATCAATCGTGTCCCAAAATGCTAATTCTGCTTTCGATACTAACTGTCCTGTCTCTGCCACTGGTTTCTCTTGTTATAAGTCATAAGAACCTCGGTTAATTTGTCTGCTGTTAACTTTACAATTTTTTGTGGGTTGCGCGTTATCCTTCTTGTCCTGCCATTTTGACTCCTTGTCAATTCTGATGTTTGCCTCGGTTAGGTGGCCTAATCTCAACCGCACGTAATTCATTTGCCCTTTGTTGATTTGACGTACTCAAATACTGTGATTCTTTCACTGTCCCCGAAGTGTTGTTCAAATTCGAGTCTTTTTGATTCTATGGCTGAAACAAATTTGTCACCATTTCGCCGGTTCCCATTTCTATGATTATTTTTGTGTCGATAAAATCATCTGTTGCAGCCTTTACTGTTTCCACCTGAATTCCAATTTCCTTGATTTTTTACATTACTGCGGTCTCATTTCTGCCTTGACACATTATTATTGCCATTTTACCCATTTTCTGTCCTCGGCCCATCACCATTATCGTCTTTTTACTATCTTTGCTTTCGTGGATCATCCTCGGTGAATATAAAGTGCAACTCACGAAGCATTCCCTTGAAATACACTCCTGGAAATTGAAATAAGAACACCGTGAATTCATTGTCCCAGGAAGGGGAAACTTTATTGACACATTCCTGGGGTCAGATACATCACATGATCACACTGACAGAACCACAGGCACATAGACACAGGCAACAGAGCATGCACAATGTCGGCACTAGTACAGTGTATATCCACCTTTCGCAGCAATGCAGGCTGCTATTCTCCCATGGAGACGATCGTAGAGATGCTGGATGTAGTCCTGTGGAACGGCTTTCCATGCCATTTCCACCTGGCGCCTCAGTTGGACCAGCGTTCGTGCTGGACGTGCAGACCGCCTGAGACGACGCTTCATCCAGTCCCAAACATGCTCAATGGGGGACAGATCCGGAGATCTTGCTGGCCAGGGTAGTTGACTTACACCTTCTAGAGCACGTTGGGTGGCACGGGATACATGCGGACATGCATTGTCCTGTTGGAGCAGCAAGTTCCCTTGCCGGTCTAGGAATGGTAGAACGATGGGTTCGATGACGGTTTGGATGTACCGTGCACTATTCAGTGTCCCCTCGACGATCACCAGTGGTGTACGTCCAGTGTAGGAGATCGCTCCCCACACCATGATGCCGGGTGTTGGCCCTGTGTGCCTCGGTCGTATGCAGTCCTGATTGTGGCGCTCACCTGCACGGCGCCAAACACGCATACGACCATCATTGGCACCAAGGCAGAAGCGACTCTCATCGCTGAAGACGACACGTCACCATTCGTCCCTCCATTCACGCCTGTCGCGACACCACTGGAGGCGGGCTGCACGATGTTGGGGCGTGAGCGGAAGACGGCCTAACGGTGTGCGGGACCGTAGCCCAGCTTCATGGAGACGGTTGCGAATGGTCCTCGCCGATACCCCAGGAGCAACAGTGTCCCTAATTTGCTGGGAAGTGGCGGTGCGGTCCCCTACGGCACTGCGTAGGATCCTACGGTCTTGGCGTGCATCCGTGCGTCGCTGCGGTCCGGTCCCAGGTCGACGGGCACGTGCACCTTCCGCCGACCACTGACGACAACATCGATGTACTGTGGAGACCTCACGCCCCACGTGTTGAGCAATTCGGCGGTACGTCCACTCGGCCTCCCGCATGCCCACTATACGCCCTCGCTCAAAGTCCGTCAACTGCACATACGGTTCACGTCCATGCTGTCGCGGCATGCTACCAGTGTTAAAGACTGCGATGGAGCTCCGTATGCCACGGCAAACTGGCTGACACTGACGGTGGCGGTGCACAAATGCTGCGCAGCTAGCGCCATTCGACGGCCAACACCGCGGTTCCTGGTGTGTCCGCTGTGCCGTGCGTGTGATCATTGCTTGTACAGCCCTCTCGCAGTGTCCGGAGCAAGTATGGTGGGTCTGACACACCGGTGTCAATGTGTTCTTTTTTCCATTTCCAGGAGTGTATCAAGACAAAAATGACACTTTGATGTCTTTCGTACGGTCTGCAAGTTTGAGACACCCTTTGCATCATTTCTGCAATCACACCGACCATGTGGGCACAAATGAAATCAAGGCTGTATGATAATGGCCAATGGGTTGGTAAACCAGTCTGAAACTGGTACATAAAGATACTTAGGAGCAAGGAATTTCAGTCTTCTTTGTAATACTGAAATTTCCTTACAGTTAGGAAGTGGTCATTGTCAAATTTAGTGTTGCACCACATGGAGTAGGTTTCAAACCACCGCTCCTCCTCCCCAATCGCACGTTTATCATTATTATCTGTGCATTGTACCTGCATTACGTATTGCACGCTTTCGCTACATGTGATTAAACCGTTGTAGCAGTACACAGCTGAAGGGCTTATTTCAATAGTGGTACAAGTCCATTTTTGTTCATTCTGAGATACAGAGTCATAAAGTTAAAAGAGGACTGAAAAATCTGTAGCTGAGATACCAAAAATATTCAAGTATCTATACTTGAATATTTCTGGTATCTCAACTGCAGATATGTAATTGAATATTGATATATACTTGAATATTTCTGGTATCTCAACTGCAAATTTTTCAGCGCTCTTTTATCTTTAGGACTCCGTATTCCAGAATGAACAAAAATGGACTTGTACCACTACTGAAATAAGCCCTTCAGTTGTTGGTCGCAAGTGGAGCCAAACGTCCAATATTCCCCGTAATGGTTACTGATGTTCGATTTTGCTGCATACTGTCCATGACAGGATTGATATCCATTCTTGGCAGTGCCATCAGACTCTGGTATGATCTGTACCGTTCTCTATAGAAACTTGCTGTTGCCTGGTCTACTTCTATCGGTACTGCATTAGCTGTATGATCAACTGGTACGTTCGTTTCCAGCTTGCCAGTACCTATTTTACGCATCGGCATACTCGTTTTATCGCTTGTTACGTCCCTTTGCACATTTGTACATTCAAACATGCAAATGCACTCACGTGTCTGTTAATTTTCGCTGTCCTCTTGCATCCCGTTATCCCCTGCAGATGACTATTTTCCGCCCTTTATAGCGTCTCTATTCGAATTTACAGTGGATTCAGACGTCGTAATCGCCTCTGAACACAAGCTGTCGTTGTCGCTTCGACCTTCTCTACTTCGCCATAATTCCGCTGTGAGTCTTTGGAACTGCTCCTTGTTTCTCGATACGATCTTCAAACTACGATTATCAAACCATTTCAAAACTGCTTTCTTAACACTTCTTTGAATTGTTATCTCTTCGTTTATCTGTTGTGCCTTACGAGTTGTTTTCGTTGCAAGCTGTTGCTTGGGATGTAAAGAAAGGGACCTGACTGACAAGGTGCACTGAAAATTAATACGTTGAATAAACATAATGTTCTTGCATATTAATTAAAAATTCAAAATTTGTTAATGAGTATATTCAGTTTCATTACTTTTGAAACTTGATTTTTGACAAATCCATGACTTTATAATCAGATGGCAAAGGTAATGTATATCGGAACACTGGGAGGAGTTGTGGTCTAAATAACAACTGATTTATTCTTTCCTAATATCGACTGACAAATGATGGCTAAATAAGTGACACACAGATATTTTATCTGACAATAGTTTTGAGTGATATGCAGTCTATGGATTACAAAGCGACCAGTTGGGGATCTAGGCACTCGCACTAACCAGAACTAATAGCTTTATCTGACTACATAAAAGTGAATCTGTGGTATGGCACAAAAACTACGCTACTATTAAGCTCCTAAACTGTTGCACAAAGAAAGTGTTGCCGGTAGAGGATTTTGTGCACGAACTGACCTCTCGATTATGTCTCACGAATTTTCGATGAGATTGATCTCGGGTGATCTAGATGGCGAAGTCATTCGCTCGATTTGTCCACAACGTCTGGCGGCAAGGCGCATTCTGTAGTGTGATGTGAGCGGACCTGTATGGGAGCTGACACTATCACCAGTTGTGAAGTGACTGGCACAGCTTGTAGACCTGCTGCCTGAAGAAACAAGCTGGATTATTTTTACATAAGGAAATTCGTTGGGAAAAGGACGAGGAAATCTGAAAAATAACTGAGACTGAGCATCACTGTAGGATAAGGAAATACTATCGAATCCTACGAGACACTAACTCACTGCATTGTTCTTTGAGGTTTCGAGACTGCAGAAGGTTCATACTGACTTCTTACCACAATATTTCGGCTGGTAACAGTCCCACCATCATCAGGTTAGTGTCCGCCACTGGAAGCTGTCACGATGTCGGCTTTATAGCAAAACTCGGAAGCCTGACAAAGACCCCACAGGGAAAGTGCAAAGCAAAACCTCAGTGGCATTGAATTATTCGTCTATTATGCAAAAAGTGGCCAAAAGATAAAGACCTCATAGTTCTGTGCCACCCAGGTTATATGGTCATCATACAAAACACAAAGAACAACGTCCGTCACGGCCGATCGTCAGTAATATCGACACTCCCACACATCTCTACTGAGACCTTCTGTGAGGAATTGCACGCATCATGTTCACAACTCTGCCGACTTTGTCAGTAGACCGAAGCCACTTCAACTCAATGAAGCTGACTTATTAGTGAGCTTCCATGTCAACTTACTTTTCACTGAGATTCCTCTTACCGACTCTTCATCACTCATCCGAAATAAGTTCACGGCCAATATAACAGCACTTTTTCATTATTTCCTTTCCTCAAACTACTTATTGTTTAACAATGAATATCTTGAGCAAACTGACGATGTTCACGTGGGCAGTCCTCTCTCCCCTCTGGTAACAAACTTTTTTATGGAGGCTTTGAGGAAAGGGCACTTGTTTCGGCAGAACTTAAACCGAGAATCTTCTGGCGATGTGTATATGCCGCTTCCGTAGTGTGCCCCTTGATTAAGAAGAACTGCCACGTTTCTTGTAACATCTGAATTCAATCCATAAGAATGCCGAATTTACTATGGAGGCAGAGACCTATGGTTGCTTACCGTATTTCGACAACTCGGTTAGTATAAAAGTGGATGGGTCATTAGAGTATTCTGTCTACCGTAAGCCCACACATACGGACCTCTAGCTGCAAGCGTCGAGCTGCCATAACCCTTCATAAATTACCGGCGTCCTTTGGTGCACGGGCACATGTCGTTTCCAATAGAGACAACCGTACAAAGAAGAGAGAACATCGGCAGTTGGTGTTCAAAGACAATGGCTACTCTCTACATCAGATTAGTACAGCGCTGAGGAGGAAGAAATGTGAACGCCCATAACATCAAGAAGATAAGAAGCTGCTCAAGTCCAAGGTTTTCCTTCCATATGTCGGCAACTTTTCGTCTAAAGTAGGCTGGATCCCTAGGAAACCTGGAGTTAAGGTAATCTTGAGGCCACCGGCTAAAATTAATGCTGTTTTCGGTTCGTAAAGGACGATCTGGGACTGCGGAAGTCCGGAATAAACGAAATTCCTTGCCATTGCGGCAAAGCTTACTTACGGCAGTCAATAAGCCCAGTGCATCATAGGTGTGTTAAACATGAGCACCATACTCGCCTTCTGCAGCCCAATAAGTCGGCTGTAACTGAGCATTGTATTACCATAGGACATTCTCTGGATTATTCTACTACAAAGATCTTGGTACCGGCGGGATCCTTTTGAGATTCTGTTATTAAAGAATCTGTAGCAACACGTCTAGCACAAAATCTTACAAATCGTGAGGGCGGCTTTCAACTGGACAAGGGTTGGGACTCTGTGATCTCTGTAATTTCTCCTGAGAGAAAACATTTTATTCATAATGACACATCAGGAGACATCCGACGTTCGTTTTAGCGCCGCAAGCGCGCGTTCCAACCGAGGGCGGACATGTAGTTTCACCCTCATGCATGCAATTGCGGGCCACAGATGGTACAATATTTGCAGAGGACACTGCTGTGACGGCCGCCAATGCGCATTCATATCCGCGTCATTATTTGCTATAAAGCCAACACCATGAACTAGCAGACTCCAGTGGCGGACACTCACATGAGGATGGTTGCACTGTTGCCAACCGAAATATTGCGGCAAGAAGTCAACGTGATCCGGTTGCAGTCCTGAAATCTAGAATATCCAATACACTGGGAAAGCTTCTAGAATCACACACTGACTTCCTTTGTACAATCGTGCATGCATCCTGTGCAGCTAACTGCCACGAGAATTTAGGTCCCGTCTCGGGGGGCCAAGTCTGAGGCAGACTGAGATAGGAATCTGAGTGATCAGCAGCGCCGGCGGCGCCGCTTGTATAGGCTCGCTTGACGCGCCTCCCACGCGATCACGCGTTGTCCTCCTGACCTAGGCTCCTT
This sequence comes from Schistocerca americana, assembly GCF_021461395.2. Lineage (NCBI taxonomy): Eukaryota > Metazoa > Arthropoda > Insecta > Orthoptera > Acrididae > Schistocerca > Schistocerca americana. The sequence goes on from NC_060121.1 coordinate 480,952,420, forward strand.
CCAAGAGCTTCTATTTTAGTGGTCACATAGCCCACACTCCCATACCTCAAAAGCAGTTCCTCCTGTTTTCTAGGGTCCCCTTTGACATTAGGTTGCTCCTTTACTGGCACACCTCGTGCAACATTATATCTTCAGCTACACACGCTCAATACTTCACGCTACTTATTCGGGACACATATTCGATAACTGTAATCCATCAAAATTCCATCGTTTTTTGCTGCAAATCGTTTTCAATTAGGTGAACATACTCTGTTACAATCAATGATCCGTTCAATTGGAACGAGCATCCAGCCTATTCCATGTAAACACAGCCCATACCAGCTTACACAGTGCCTTGTTGACGGCATGGATTCATGGCTTCGTGGTATCAGCACGGCACTCCAACCTTACCGTCAGCTCTTACCACCTCAACTCGGGTCTCATATGACCAGGCCACGGTTTTCCAGTCGTTTAGTGTCCAACCGATATGCTCTAGAACTAGGAGAGGGGCGCAGGCGATGTCGTGCTCAAATGTTCAAATGTGTGTGAATTCCTAAGGGACCAAACTGCTTAGGTCATCGGTCCCTAGACTTACACATACTTAAACTAACTTAAACTAACATATGCTAAGGACAACACACACCTCATGCCTGAGGGAGGACACGAGCCCCCGGCGGGAGGGGCCGCGCAGCCCGTGCATGACGCCCCTAGCCACGCGGCCACTCCGCGCGGCTTTCGTGCCGATAGCAAAGGCACTCGGTCGGTCGTCTGCTACCATAGCCCATTAACACTGAATTTCGCCGCACTATCCTAACGGATACGTCTGGCCTACGTACCACATCGATATCTGCGGTTATTTTGAGCGGAGTTGCTTTTCTGTTAGCCGCAGAGACGTGGGACACCCGCTCAAGGATACTTCAACTCAATAAAGACAAGGCAACAACTAAAAATGAAATACAAACTCTGGCTTGTAATTTCAAACACATTATTCAACAATTGCATGACAATAGAAAACTAGTGTTTCCCCAGAATAATATACATAATAGTCCTACAACTTGAAACATTACTAAAGAGACAAAATTTCTCTGGGCGTCAAAGCACACCCAAAACAATAAATAATTTAAGACCCTCTTTACATAATTCTTACGAATCATACAAGCAATAAATGGTATACTGAGAAATAATTCCACAGAAGCAGGACATCTATTACGATATAACAGCAGATATTAAAACTCCAGTACAAAGAAAGCTATCCTTGAGGATTATAAAATTTCGGCGGCAAACAATGGCTCCTGTTTGTTTACCTCTGAAAACATTACCTAAATATCAGCAGACAGCCAGAAAATCGAACCTGTGGCTATTTTGGAGTGCACAGACACGCACTTAGATATACACTGCTTGCCCGTATCTCACGTGTGTCCAAAACAGACAAACCTCATTCACAAAAGTAACTACTCTTCAATAAGTTGTGCACGAGTGGTCAATACGAAACAGATGACATGGGCCTCCAAACACTGGGAGGTTCGTTAACTGCAAACAGAACGAAATTCATTATACATATATACAGCAGGCCTTTAAAACTTTGAATAATTCCCACGGTTTGATTCTGTAGCGTATACGGTTGCAGGCGGATACACTCCAAAGCCATTTTCACATGTTCACATCGTTTAGAAGCGCAAACGAGACCATCGTCCTCTCACGAGAAGCAGTACACACTCGCCGACGGCGCGTACGTCTCCGTCCGCAGCCCCACAGCTCACGTTGACAGAAAGAGGCAGAGCATGCGCAAAGAGCGACCATCGATAACCAGACTGCACACCGGAGCGCCAACCAACCGACCAAAAACAGCCCTCTCCCCATAGCGTCGTGTACTTTAATTGCCGGAAAGCGACCAAAGCGGAAACCCGTGGCCACGCGATACATAGTCGATCGCAGAGATCTTAAATGAATACAGAGAAGCTACTGGCGCCAACGACGCCAAGTATCAGCCTCTGTTCTCGGTCGTTAAGTGGAGCCATCGATTTCCGAATTGGAATGTCCTATGTGCCTAGCTCTAACTACCATTCCGTCCGTTAACTCCCGTCGGGCGGCCATAATCATGTGGGAAATCTTTTCATGCGGATCAACGCTCCACTAATGCACTGCCCTTTCATACCCTGTGTACTCGGAATTAATGGCATCTGTATTTGGACATATAGCTATCCCATGAGTAACCTAATTTTGACCACTGCGCACCGCTACGTTGGATACCGCATGGTGGCGCTGCGGGCACGTGACGCGGCATCAAATGTATGTAAGCGGAGCAGACACGGACGGGGGATCACACTAGCAAAGGTATGATCTGCAAATGGGGAAATTCATTGAGATAAGCCACCTTACATATGCTGAGCCTGTGAACGAGTATATCGAAAACGGTGAAGCTGGTCGAATGTCCACTTGCTACTGTCTTGAGCAGCTACAGAAAGAGGTACAAGAACCCAGAAACTACCACTGGACGCTATGTTGTTGGACGTCCACGAAGCTTCACAGAACGTGAGGTTCGGAGGTTTGTCTGCTACGTAAAGTAGAACAGATGGTGATCTGTGGCACCTCTGCCGGAGGAGCACAACGGTGCTACACGCACAAGTATTTCTGAGTTCACGGTACATTGTTGAACAAGGAGTTCCTCAGCGAACCACCCCTCCGTGATCAAATGTTGACCCAGCTACGTCGTCACTTACGAATGCAATGGGCACGGGACCGTCATGATTCGACAGTCGATCAATGGAAATGTGTCGGCTCTTCGGGTGAATCATATTTTTGCTGCGGTAGGGTGATGGTCCTCCCCACAATGGCGTCATCGACGTGAAAGACGTCTCGAAACGTGCAGTGCGCCACGAACGCAGGCTGGTGGGAGCAGTATTATGCTATGAGGGATATTCTCTTGCGCTTGCATGGGACCTGTGGTAGTAGTCGAGGACAAGCTGATAAGTGCGACCCACCTGCATCTCTTCGTACTTGATGTCTTCCTCGACGGTGATGTCATCTTTCAACGTATACTTGTCCGTATCTCGGAGCCAGAACCGTGCTACAGTGGTTTGAAGAGTATTATGGTAAACTCATGCTGTTGTGAGGGCGACCAAATTCGACTGATGTAAATCCTATGGAAACCATGTGGGTCTCCATCGGGTGCCATCACCGCATACGCAAATCAGCAGCCCGTTATTTATGCGAATTACATGTCCAATGCCACATACCTCCACAAAACTACCAACGAAATGTCGGATCTCTGATAAGCGTAATGAGTGATATATTTCGTCCAATAGACGAACACACATGTTATTAGGCAGGTGGTCATAATGTTTTGGCTCACCAGTATATATGGGCGACACCAAGCCAGAGGGCCCTGTTTTACATTCCAAAGCGAAGCTGATAGAAGAGTGGCTTCGATTTAACACGTTTTCCGATGAATATTATTAAAATCTCCCAAACTTCTCCTGATTTAGTTTTTCTGTGATTTCGCTATGTTACCACCACAGTGGCCTCGGTATTAAAGGCTGGCCCACTTCGCCCTTTATCCTCCTCGTGATAACGAAATGTACGATCTTCACTGGGAGTTGTGAACACCAACTGCAATCTTAATGACAATCATAAATGCTCAAGTGATCACGACCACTCTTTCCGAAGTTTTTCTGCCAGTGCGTCAGGTGATATGTAATAATACACTTCTGCATAACTCGAAGACGAGTGAGGTACAGTAACATAACTTATTAACTACTAGATAGAAACGAATAAATGTGCGTTAGCGTGTTGCCATAGTACTCCCACTCATACACAGAAAACTGAATGTCACTTGCCTAGTCTATATCGCCAGGTGTACCTGGGCCCTCAACATAACTGGAGGAAATGGGAAAGGCATTTCGTGTTAATCATTGAGCAATTGCAATGCACTTTGGTGCTGTTGTCGTTAAGACATGGCCCGGAGACAACATTCGGATGGCCTGTCACGGGGAAGAATCATCTGGTAACCGAAAAAAGAACGAAGTAACACGTGTGCAGTGCAGTAGTTTGGTATTGCTTACAGCATAGTCTCAAGTGCAAGGGAAGCGTTTGGAATCACTGGCAGCGGTGCCGAAGTAGAAGAGTTGGTAGACCGCAGTCAGCTATAGCAATAGATTGCATCTACATCTACATCATACTCCGTAAGCCACGATATGATCCCTCGAACCCTGTTCCACTCGCGAATAGTGCGTGGGAAGAATTATTGTCGGCAAGCGTCTGTACTGGCTCTGATTTCTCGAATTTTCTCCTCGTGGTCAATAGGCGAGATGTATGTGGGGGGAAGTAATATGTTGTCCGACTCCTCTTGAAAAGTGCTGTCTCGAAATATCAGTTACCGTTACATTGTACAAGGGGCAAGAGGAGACCCACGTCATTCAGCGGGTGCACTTGTAATCACATTTAACACGACGGCAAGGCACGCAAATTCAGGAGCCTCTGTGGCACGGTGACTGCGTAGGAATGGTTTCTTTGTCGAACGCCCAGTACGCTGTGTTCCGTTGACACATCGGCGCCACCATTTTCGACAGAGCACGTTGCAGAGGACGCCGTCCGTGGTGATCACACTTACAACTGAGAACCATATCGTTCCTTTTGTACCGTACAAGGGACCGTCATAAACAGCGGTAACTTCCGTCTAACTACTGTCTTTCAATAAAAATGTGATTTCTACTCGCTTCACTGCGCATTTCTTTCAGTTACCTTCTGCAGTATACTGTAGTAGCGTTTTCTACGTATATACGCCCCAAGTTTGATCGAGCTACGTTACTTGGCAGTGACACATCTTGTGACATTTACTTCTGTCCTTCAGTTTTGCACACAATTACAGGTGAGTTAATCTTTTATGGATCTCCACGCTTTAGTACCCAGTTCTTAAAGACTTCCGAAAGACGTTCTGCAACAGATTCTCTTTTACTTGTGGAAAGTGAAGACGAAATAACTGACCTCCGTTGCTAACACTCTGATACTTTTCTTTCTATATTACGTTGTAGTACTCATACGTCTATGATCTCTTAAATTATGAGATTAATCTCGGCTGAAGTGCATTATATTTAATGAACGGATCATCAGTAGAAGTAAGACGTTCCCGCCGTAGCGACCAGTGCTGACTCCTTGCATGCTTGTATGCCACTGCAATTGTAAAACGTCAGTACTACTGATAGCACAGATAACGTAAATCTGTGATGTATCACATTTATATCAAATAACCAACTTCAACTCTCTCAGTACCCCAACCTCCTGATATCACTTGAGTTTTCACAGGCACATTTATCTTTACACGCATTCCGCTGTGTGCTCTGTTTGCTGTATTTCTTTCTTTCGTCAGTATTAGTTTGAGAGTTAATAACGCACTATATGAAGTAGAACACTGTCCACAATCATGTTTAACCCTCTCAATATTGTCTGAATTGATGTACATAAATTACAGAAACCACTAAATAAGATTCGTCGGGTAAGGAGCTGTAATCCTACTTTTCTTGAACACGAGACATGGAAAGAAAATAGTTGTTCCAGTGCATAATTCTTCAAATCCACATGAATGAAATTTGATGGAACAACGTAAGGGTGAGTCATTTGTCAATCAAAATATGTTGTGTACAATTTAAGATTATGTGGTGCTAGACGTCTGCGACTTATCACAAAATTTCAGTCAAAATTAACTCACGCTCTTCGATGAATAAGGAATTTGTTGAAGGGAATAACGATATTCACAAACGTTAAGTGCATAAGTAGTATTTTGCAGCACTATCTGTCTGTGTAGAAAATCCAGTAATAAATGCTGGTCACTATATCACATATGAGGTATCTTCTCGATATTTTTTTCTCCCTTAAAAGTACTTTTCTTCTAGTGTTAGTGATAGTGCAATGGTTGTCAATTATTTCTTTCCATGCAATGTGTCTTGCGCATCACACTCCGCTCCAGAAAACATAGTTGCCTGCTTACTTCAGATCTAATACAAGACTTCCTGTAAATATCAGGTACTACGGTATATCAATAATTAGCATTTGATATCGTCTATTCCGTTAGGAAACTTTTCACCAACAGGCGATTTCTATTAATGGGCTTCTATGAAGTCTCTGTCGTTTTACCCGTAGGATTTTAGCCTGTTTCTGTTTGTGGTTTATTTCCTCCGAAAATTAATTTTCAGCAACTTCTTGGTTTTAGAACGAAAAATAAATCATCACAAATGACGGGAGAAGATTTTCTGTATGAACAAGCATTTTCTTCCTGCCAACAGGTTTCACAAAGAAATGTGGGGGAACGGATACAAGCAGCAGGCATCCCGTGGCGTTTTGAGTGGGAAAATGCACCTAAAAGGGAAGAACCAATAATGCGCAACGCCAGAACAAGGCACTTTATGTACCAATAGCAATGTAGCAACAAAAGCAAAACGAAAACAATGGAATGTAGTCGAATTAAATCGGGTGATGCTGAGGGTATTAGATTAGGAAATGAGAAGATTAAAGTAGTAAATGAGTTTTGCTATTTGGAGAGCAAAATAACTGGTGATGGTCGAGGTACAGAGGATATAAGATGTAGACTAGAAATGGCAAGGAAAGCGTTTCTGAAGAGGAGAAATTTGTTAACATCGAGTATAGATTTAAATGTCAGAAAGTCGTTTCTGAAAGTATTTGTACGGAGTGTGGCCATGTATGAAAGTGAAACGTGGACGATAAATAGTTTGGACAAGAAGAGAATAGAAGCTTTCGAAATGTGGTGCTACAGAAGAATTCTGAAGATTAGATGGGTATATCACATAACTAATGAGGTGGTATTGAATAGAATTGGGGAGATGAGGAGTTCGTGGCACAACTTGACAAGAAGAAGGGACAGGTTGGTAGGACATGTTCTGAGGCATCAAAGGATCACCAGTTTAGTATTGGAGGGCATTGCGGAGGGTAAAAATCGTAGAGGGAGACAAGAGATGAACAGATTCAGAAGTATGTAGGTTGCAGCAGGTACTGGGGGATGAAGAATCTTGCACAGGATAACATGGAGAGCTGTATCAAACCAGTCTCTGGCCTGAAGACCACAACGACAACATGTACCAATAGAAAGTTTGGCCCGGACTGCACAAACGGAGAACTGGTGGAGAGCATAGGCTGCTGTTTTAAGTGTATAACGTACTGTAGCAATACACGGAAGAAGGTCAGGAAAGTATTTCGTGAGAGACATTCATGGGCAGCATCTTTCCTTCTATGATCAGACGAACACTGTTCATCACCAAGAGCCTAGAAAACTTTCATAAAGCAAGATCCATCTTTCCATAGTGTAGCAGCGTAATTGAGTCCGGGTTACACAATGGGCACTCTACAAATCAAGGCGGGGATTACACTGCGACAAATTAAACAGATGCGCCACCGAACTTGTGCCATGTTTAAAGAATCAGTGTCGCTCCCAGCTGTACCACCACTAGCACAACCGGTCCCCGAAGCTTAGTGAGTTCTAGGAAAGTGGAGGTATTTCACAATCCTGGATACGGAAATTGCTGAAGCAACGACACGAGAGTCATTAACGCCACCCGCGGAAGATGAATAAACAGTAACATCGGTGGAAACCAGCGGTATGCAACAGGTATTGAATTCCATACTTACAGCAAGTTTCCCAGACGCCAGGCCACAGCGACCAAATGTGATATAACTTATTTTTTCACGTAGTCCATAGCTATCATAGTGCCTTCGGTTACTACCACATATCCAATGGCAGCCCAGGCGAATAGCCGGCCAACAGCCTACGTCCGCGACGCACTGCATTTATCGTCTATTGTCTTTGATTTACAGTCCAATTCCCATCATAATGTACTCACTGACGACATCATTGGGTCAGATTGGCTGGTGGGAAGCCGCATGTTCAACAATGTGCGCTGAATAATGTACTCCGAATAGCTTATCACTGCACAAGAATTGTGTTCTGTCGTCAGTTATACGAAAAATAGTCGCCTATGCAGCTTAACAGAGCGTATAAGCCTTCGATGAAACGTGGACGTGGACGTCCAACACCACCGCCCACTCATCGTACCAGCCTCCGCCAGATACTTTACATAGGTTATCAAGGCAATTAACACACTAGTAGCCGACCAGCTTCACCGTTTCTGAGGTGCTCTTTCCCAGGCGCCGTGCTATAAAAATCTGCCCTTCGTCAAAGGCGCTTATGTCACTGGAGCTTTTGCTTCATCAGCATATAATGTTACGACTTACGACCGAACGTAAGCTGACAGCTCGAATTGTAAGTTATCACAGTGCACACGGACAGATGGTTTGTTGAGCCGTTACAGATCGTGCAGCGATCGAGTCACGTGTTCATCCGCGTGCGAACTGCCTCTACTTAAACGTAAACAAGTAATGACCAGTGAGACATTTATGTTTGAAGCGGACGTTGTACGTCAGCTTGGGTAAATGTAGCGAACGCGACAAAGTGCCAAAAACGGACAATCGTGTTCGTCGTGCCCACGGTGACATGGTGTGTGACGTTGCTGAATATCATTGTGTTCCGTGATGGAGTGTTCAACGTGTCTACAGTCAGTGGTGTATCATTCGTTTCCACGAAACGCGAAGTCACAATAGTGGTCCGAAAAAGATCCTGACAGAGAGACCCGAGAAGCGTGTGAGACAAAATCCCTTCGAAATCCAAGAAGAGTGGCTGCAGGCAGTGAATGAAGGTCGATCCCCACCTGCAGGCGAGAGAACATTGCGACGGGAACTGCATGCAGTGAACATGTAGAGTCGGTCGCCTTACAAGGCGCCATTGCTCAAACAGGCACTTAAAGCTGCCCGCCTTCAGTGGTCTGGAAATCACCGAACGTGGACAGTAGCTGACTGACGGAATGTAATGTGGACTGCCGAATCACATTTCTCCTTATATTAAAATGTTTCACGTCACTGAGTGCACCGATGACCAAATGAATCATTTCATCCTGAACGTGTGCAAGGTCACATTCAAGTCGCAGATGGCTGTTTGACGATTTGGGGGTGTTTTTCTTACCATGAGTTGGGCCCGCTCACTGAGTAGACTACAACATGAACCAACATGTTCATTTAAAGATTCTGAGTGATCCGGAGTTGCCTTTCAGTCGACAGTTACATGATGTGTGTGATACTGGTACCACTATTCATCAAAATGACAACAGCAGATTTCATCAGACAGGAAGAATATGTGACTGATTTCCTGAACACTCCCCCACCTCGAATGGCCTCCAAAGTCACCCGACATGATCCCCACGTCGCACACACTGTAAAAGTGGAAAAAAAAAGTCAGCATCAGCATTCCAGCTATTGGCGGTGTCAAACGCTTAGCAAGTGGCTTAACCTGGATGCGGCAAACCCTTATTAACTCACTTTCTAACCGAATCCAGGCGGTTATTTAGTCCAGAGTCGGAATTATACGGTATTTAATTTTGCTTGTTATTATTTCTTTAGCAATTACCTGTTTTTTGTCCGGTGAGTGCGTTAGCTAACTCCTTTCTAGTGTTGATCCTAGGGTAGAGGTACTAATAGTTTTCCGTTGATACACGAAACGATTAGTTACATTTTAACAACTCTGAGCATCAGATAGCGGAAGCTGTCTATTTTTCATGTAATAACAGACAATATGCGCGTATGATTACGTCATCCACACACACTTTTTTGCTTGTTTGAAGATTTTACACCACGGCCTGCCTGCTACAGCGTGCCAAACTTCACACGTGGGCTGTGTGCGAGCCGCGCTCGGAACAAGGCTTGGCCTGTCACTCGTCTTAACTCAGTCCATCTCAGAAGTTCCAGGAACTCCGCGACCTTCATTTTCGCTTAGCATTGCGATGTGCATTTTTTGCTCGCCAAAACTGTCTGAGTTCGGCAGAATTGTGACGTCAGCGCTGTCTACCCCTAGATCTTGGTTCGTGGTATGAAAGATGTTCACAGGTCCAGTGGCTGTCAAATGATCTATTGTCACAAGCCTTTAAAATGAATGGGAATGACAGAAGAGGGGAATGAGATTCTCAACTGGCGTAAGCGACGTGTGAAACGCGTACATACATGTTTTGAATGTCTGGAATCGAATTTGTAAGGTTTGAATTGCTTTGTCAGCACGCGCAGTCTCCGCAGAGAATCTGTGCTGCGGAGAGGTAAGTTAGATTGCTCTGCTAAGAAGGGCGCCAGATTTATCTGTTGAACGATAGGAGAGGAGAGGAGAGGAGACAGACACCTGAGCTCTGGTGCTAGATGTCAGCAGTGGAGTTTTAGTTTAGTAACAGTATGCAACAAGCAACAGGGAATTTTGGGAAATATTTATAGATTATTGGAAGATTTATTGCGGAGACAAAAAAATTGATTTTTGCTTTGGTTCGATCATACTCCTGAAGCACGAATAATTTTTTTTTTTTGGGGGGGGGGGGGGGAGGGGCAGCGGTTTGATAATGCAGCATCCTTGGTGCGTCAGACATCCAGATCGTAAATTTTTGCTTCTAATTTTTTTTAGGTTTTTCGATCATTGTGAGAGAAATGGATTTAAGATTTAGAAATTGGAATTTTGTTTATGGAAAGATTATACACGTAAAGTTTAATTTGTATAACTTGCTTTATAGTGGCGCGATTTGAATGAATGTTATTAAGTCAAATGAGTTAATTTAACCCAGACTCCTTATCAACACTCCACCGGTCAACTAATTTTCAATTTATTTAAAACAATTATCAAAAATTATTAACCAAGATTGATAGCAACGTTTTCATAGAACGCATTGCACCTTACCGTGTTGTTACATTTTGCTGCTCTGTTATCGAGGCACGCTGTAGCTACGAGAGCGGTTTACATGTCGTTATCTAGCGCCTCTCAGGTAAGCTAAACAACGTAGCAACAGGTTCTTTCTTTAATTAAATTTCAGATGGACAAACTTTAGTTTCAAAGTAATGTTTCCCATTAAAGTTCATTTTCAGATTTTGTGACAACAGTAAGTTTCAGACAGTGCATGATTTTGTAATAATTCACGCCGGTAGATGTCTGTATACGTTCCCGCAGTTGTTACCTTTACGCAGGCTGGTAGAACAGCAAGCCGAAAGCTTAACATCGACAATTTAACAATGGAAAACACAACGTCATTACAGACACGCCTTCATTAAAATAAATTTAGAGAGGTATCTTTCATGGATTCTCCATATTTGCTATGAAGCGTCACTGCAATACCACGCAGAAAGAATTTAAATATTTAATTGACAAGGAACGAGCAGAAAATTACAAAGATCGAAAGATGAAACTTATTATTCGGTACATCAAGAAGCACTTAGTGCTAAATTTGAGTTCACGGAGCGGGAAGAAATTGGTGGTAAGAATAACAAAATTTTCGAAGTCGCATACGTTATTCCATTGTTAGTTTCAACATTTTTCAGTGGAACTGAACGAAGAGTATGGAGACATTACTGCGAAGTACGTTGTTCACATAAAGAAGCGTGCCTGGAACAGCTATCCCACTCCAAACTTGCTACTGTAGAATTTATTAAAGAAAAATCAGCACAGGGACAAAAATTAGAATATCCGTAACGGTCTGCAGCCTTCGCAATTTAAGTGGATTTGACTGCGTACTGCCCACAATAAGACACTGCAGGATAACTTATTTCTGATTTGATGGGAATGCATCTGAAAACAAAATCGCTTTTTACAGGGGAGACTTTCTGACAGAGACAGTCCAGGTCCGTAAGCTCACTGGCAGTAAATAAAACGCGATGTTTGAAGAATTCATTGTAGTCTTGAAAGAAATAGAAGGACAGTTTTATACACGTTTTGGAGACACTATCAATCATACATCTGTTTTCCAGCTGTTGTCGAGGCCGTTCGCAGTTTCAGAAAGAACTGTCCTTGTGCATGTGCTAATGTAACTGTTTCACATGCCAGGTTATTCCAGATTCAGTGACAAATCTTTTTACATTAAAGCTGTCCAGGACGTCAACATTGCTTTCCTCTGATAGAGTTTCCTAGTCTCCATGCTGAGGTTGCAAAAGTAATATAATATTTCGATCGACATATTTCTGTGAAAGATTTTTCTCGATATTGAAACTAAATAAGTCAGGATTACGTGCCGACTAGTGTGTGAAACTCTGTGAAATTTTCTGCGTCTGGTTGTATGCCGACAATTTGTACCAGAAAAATATTGTATTACGTCTTCAGCGTGCCAAAAATAGTTAAATAAAATCAAAAGTTTTCTTGTTTGTGATCTCTGTTGCTGAAAAATGTGAAATACAAACGCAAATCACATGCAGGGTGCTGTTTAAATGTGGCGCGTTTGCAGTTTTCTCCCCGTCCCCCTCTTTGCACTCAGACGGCTTGGCGTGGTGGTGGAGGGGACGTGCAACGGGACTGAGCGCTTCACTCATGCCCGGGAAAGGTCCGCGAGTCGAAATTTTTACCGCCCCTGCTTTACGCAGTAGTCGAATTGGTATCGATTACATTGCAAAGTGGCGTTCGGAGATTGCAAAATATGAAAGCAGAGTTTACTGCTGAAAATCAGCAACATGAAGCTTATTCTATAAACAGCGACGTAAGTGCCAGTGAATATGAAGTCAGCTAGTTAGCGACGAAGATGGAAGTGAGAATACATCAACTGAAGTTTCATCGTAACGGAAATGGCGACGCAATCAAGTTCCCACACTCTGACCGTTAACAAGAATTTGCACTTCGACGAAGAGCTGTGCCAAAATGGAACTAGAATATTATCAGCTTCTTTTACTGACATATTTATCCACGTTATTAATAATACAATAAACGTGATTTCAGCAGAAATAATTCGGAGTGCAGCCCCACAAAGAAAACACTCAATGTTCCACTCTTGGAAATCCATTTCATTTGAAGAAATAGCGGAATTTGTCAGCTTAAGACTATAGATGGCTCTGAATAAAATGGCGGATTCCTTTTTGTTAAACAGCGGCTGCTAATATTACTTCCTACCGAAAATAAATAGCGGCTTGGGAGAACATTTTTAGCACAAAATATGAGTACGTGAAGGGTTAATTAACAGTTCTATATACAAAATATGGAAAGAAAAAGAATGGTGAATCGTAGCAGTACAAACTCGGCAGTTGGTGAGTAGCCTTTGAGAGACACAATGTACGAGATTCAGTGTATGAAGCTGCTGAGGGCAATTCCACCTCACAGGATACTCCGGTATAGCTGCTATGCGCTTTACAGGCCTCTTCTCCACGAGTGTTCACAGCTATCGAATTACGTCAGGGAATGCAGGTATGTCACACGCGCAACCCCGTATACGAGAAAGGTGCTAGAGGAGCGAATACGTTTCCGCGAGTGTCCGTTTTATGTTTCGGGACGAGTGCTGCCGGGAGACTTGTTGCTGTGACAGAGCTGCGTTTACGGTTTCCCTGATTCTGTAGTCACCTGGGAGATCCAGGTCCTCTGTTTACCGAGCACGATGCTTTCAGTTCGTAACAGACCACACCTGATTGGATGCGAGCCGTCGGCTAGAACCCACAGACGTACAGTGAAGCGTTCACACACACACACGTACACACACACGGCAGCAATCCAACTCTCTGGCAAACACAAATAAACGACTTCTCGCTCGCCAAACACGGTGGAAAAGCTACGCGGTTGTCGCGGTTGCACGGAATGGGGAATCAGAACGAGATCGAGAGACGCAGGAAATGGCAGGTACGGAGAGAGAGAAGAGAGAGAGAGAGAGAGAGAGAGAGAGAGAGAGAGAGAGGTTAATGACTCCACTGTGTATTTATCCACTGGTGGAAAGAATTTCCTCGGTGACTTAACTGAAAAGTAGTGCCAGTCAATTAAGCTCTGAGATACTTCAAAAGTAACTGACAGATAAGATTATCTAACGATTATTCAATACAACTGAACGATTAGCAAACGTTGAACATCATACAAATTTCACAAAATAGTTTCCACGTTATAGTATTGAACCGTAAATTTTACTTTCAAAATCTTTTCTTAAAGAAATTACTTTATTTACTACCGACTCATCAAGAGCATTAACACACTATGTGAGCGTGAAAGTAGTTGGCAAGGAGTAACTGATGGAAACAAATTAAATTTCAACCAATAGAAATTTTATTCATAAAAGCCTTTTCAAAACAGTTTTAAAATTATAAACAGAAAAGCACCCTCGAAATGTCAAGTTACATTTATTCAGAGGCAGAATAAAAATTTTTTTTCTTTACAGTAGGAGCCTTGGGGCTGAGAAACTTCCGCCCCCTTTCAACACGGCCGTAGTCACGACCGCTCACAACGACCTCTGAAAAACGACACTAGTTCAAATCTGCAACACACCACATTACTTTAAACTAAAATTTTTAACAACTCACACAAACACATTAACTATGCACCCCGTAAGAGGGATGGAAATGGTACAAACACTCACACTAAGAACTTATTTTCCGCCAAAAGTGCAATTTGTTTTTAAATGGGCTCTTACGGTGGAAGGGTGGCAACTTTATAAAAATGACTATTTAAATAAAACCCATGATATTCAGACTTACATAAAGTGTACAACATGCTCTACCTTACACATATACCGCCTCCCAAGGTCATAGGCAAGATAAAAATATATTTCAGGAATTCGGCCCTTACCTTAATTCTATAAATTCGTTAACACCGAATCCGACAAACATGACAAAGGCAGCCATTAACGTATGGCAGATTGACAAAAGGACGGGGGAGTTACTAAGAAAACCGAACCACAGATTACTCTAACCCTCCCCAATTCCACAAGGGAAAAACGGACCGCCCAATTCACAATAACCACCTTCCCGCGGGTGGGCAAACGGAGAAGAACGGTGGGACGACCCCAAAACAAAGCTGCTGGTGACCTCACCAAGAAAACAAGTAGAATTTAAAAAGTAAATGAAACAACATATCTCCAATCACTTAACTTTTAATAAACTGTGATGGCTGGTGAAGACCTGGCGGAGCACGCCCAACGCTCTCCCGAACCGTCCGTTGCCAGCCGCTTCAACGGACGCAGGAAGGCGCACCGATCTCCCGTCGCACGGCGTCGCAGCTCGCCCCGGCCAGCCCGATGTTGTGGTTCCGCTCCTGTTGCTCTCTTGTGAACCGCGAAGCCACCACCCCTTTCTATACACCGCTGCCCACTGGACTCACTTGGGAACCTCACATGCACCGACACTCTAGGCGGAGAAGTCATCTCGTGTCTCAGTGCGCGACCAACCAACCGACCAATCCAACCGCCAACAACCGTTGCCCGAGCAGACTTGCGGCCTAACTTGCAAACTCAGATGCCGGAACTCAGCCCCGACCGGGCGACCACTGGCTGAGTTCTGTTACTGGCGGAGTGGCAAGACTCTCATTTTCTGGCTTAAAGTTTGATCCAAACGACAGACATACATTAACTGCCGCACACTGACCCAGCTGACCAACTGACCAGACTCGCCGAGACTGACAGACTGCCCAACTGCCACTGGCCAGCTTATAGCGCCGTTTAAATGCACTTGAACAGACATCCTTTCCCCTTTCACACCAGAGGGAGACACCAAAGCCGCGGTCGTCACAGCAGCGCCACCGCCAGAAACGGAGGGCGACTGCTTTACAATACGCGCTTTTCAAAATAGCAATTTTTACTACGGCTCAAGTATAGTCAGTTTCATCTTTTTTTTTACTGAATCTTCAATCGTATATTAAGCATGCTTTCCATCCGCGTCACACATACTAGGGTATTTGTCAGTACATAATGCCAACAGAAAAGGAGCAGAATTGGTCACAGAGTTAATTACTATGCTACACTGTTGTAACAATATGGAAAGTTTTCCTGTGATGATTCACAAAAAGCACTGAAACTGAAACTTAGACAACTGCTATTATGAGAAAAGGCTTTTGGCACATGGGGTGTAGTGGCGATTCGCATGAAACCACCTAGCAGAATAGTAAATACACTACTGGCCATTAAAATTGCTACCACGAAGATGACGTGGTACAGACGCGAAATTTAACCGACAGCTTTTCACAGCATTCACACTAGGTTGGCGCCGGTGGCGACACCTACAACGTGCAGACACGAGGAAAGTTTCTAACCGAATTCTCATACACAAACAACAGTTGACCGGCGTTGCCTGGTGAAACGTTGTTGTGATGCCTCGTGTAAGGAGGAGAAATGTGTACCATCACGTTTCCGACTTTGATAAAGGTCGAATTGTAGCCTATCGCGATTGCGGTTTATCGTATCGCCACATTGCTGCTCGCGTTGGTCGAGATCCAATGACTGTTAGCAGAATATAGAATCGGCGGGTTCAGGAGGGTAATAGGGAACGCCGTGCTGGATCCCAACGTATCAGTAGTATCACTAGCAGTCGAGGTGACAGCCACCTTATGGCTGTATCGGATCGTGCAGCCACGTCTCGATCCCTGAGTCAACAGATGGGGACGTTTGCAAGACAACAACCATCTGCACGAACAGTTCGACGACGTTTGCAGCAGCATAGATTACCAGCTCGGAGACCATGTCTGCCGTTATCCTTGACGATGCATTACAGACAGCAGCGCCTGCGATGGTGTACTCAACGACGAACCTCGGTGCACGGATGGCGAACGTCATTTTTTCTGGTGAATCCAGGTACTGTATAAAGCATCATGATGGTCGCATCCACGTTTGGCGACATCGCGGTGAACGCACATTGGAAGCGTGTATTCGTCATCGCCATATTGACGTATCACCCGGCGTGATGGTATGGGGTGCCATTGGTTCCACGTCTCCGCCACCTCTTGTTCGCGTTGACGGCGCTTTGAACAGTGGACGTTACATTTCAGATGTGTTTTGACCCGTGGCTCTACCCTTCATTAGATCCCTGCGAAACTCTGCATTTCAGCAGGATAATGCACGACCGCATGTTGCAGGCTCTGTACGAGCCTTTCTGGATACAGAAAATGTCCTACTGCTGCCCTGGCCAGCACATTCTCCAGATATCTCACCAGATGAAAACATCTGGTCAATGGTGGCCGAGCAACTGGCTCGTCACAATACGCCAGTCACTACTCCTGATGAACTGTGATATCGTGTTGAAGCTGCATTTGCAGCTGTACTTGTACACGCCATCGAAGCTCTGTTTGACTCAATGCCCAGGCGTATCAAGGCTGTTATTACGGCCAGAGGTACTGATTTTTTCAGGATGTATGCACCAAAATTGCGTTAAAATGTAATCACATGCCAGTTCTTGTATAATATATTTGTCTAATGAATATCCGTTTATCATCTTCATTTCTTCTTGGTGTAGCAATTTTAATGGCCAGTAGTGTATTTAGCATACCATCTCTGGTGAAACAAAGTTCATCCGTCATGAATACACTGCCGCAAAAGCAGTTAATACATCCGGAAGGACTATGTCGATTTTTATCTGATGACAGCATATGCCACTTGGGTGAGATATATGTACTGAGTTGATATAGTAGTTGAGCCGCGCGGTCAGAGGCGCCTTGTCACGGTCGGTGCAGCTCATCCCGTCGGAGGTTCGAGTCCTCCCTTGGGCATGGGAGTCTGTGTTGTGCATATCGTAAGATATTTTAAGTTAGATTAATTAGTGTGTAGGATTAGGGACCGATCACCTCATCAGTTTGGTCCCGTAAGACCTTACCACAAATTTCCAAAAAAAATGACAGTTGAAGAAAATGGCTCTGAGCACTATGGGTTCAAATGGCTCTGAGCACTATGGGACTTAACTTCTAAAGTCATCAGTGCCCTAGAACTTAGAACTACTTAAACCTAACTAACCTAAGGACATCACACACACATCCATGCCTGAGGCATGATTCGAACCTGCGACTGTAGCGGTCGCGTGGTTCCAGACTGCAGCGCGTAGAACCGCTCGCCCATCCCGGCCGGCATAAAAGTTGAAAAGTTGTCCACAAACAAATAGCATAGCAGCACGTGTACCAGAACCACAGCGCTATCTGTGTTTATCTTATAGTAGGGAATGCTCACCGCCAGAAGGCTCTATGCAGTCAGTGCAGATATGTGAAGCAAACAGGCAACCATGAAACAGACACACACTCATGCTTCCTACGGCCAACTGAGTGAGTTATATAGGGGCCAAATTTTGTCCTTCCGAGTGGAGGGGTGGTACTCTCTGAGAACTGCCACACAAGTTGGACATGCTGCCTCAGTTGTGCAACGAAGCTGGTCACATGAACATTCTCAATCTGTAAACATGGTTCTGGCCGTCCACGCAGTCAGACACCTGCCAATATCATCGTATTGTAAGGGAGCAGTGGCAGATCGTACATCTACCACAGCTCGGTTAATAGGGATTATGAGATCAGGCGTGTCGAAACGAACTGTTGCGAGCCGGTTATTAGTAGTCGGACTACAGGCACGCAAACCTCTAACCCATCTTCCATCCTGCCACAGCATCGACATGCGCGGCTCGATTAGTGCCGTCAGATGATCACTTCGAAGAGGAATTGGCACACCCTGGTCATCAGCGATGAAAGCTCATTCCGCCTGCACGCAAGCGATGTTCGTTTGCGCATACGACGTGGACTCTGTCTCGTAGAGTGCCTTCGTCCAATACGCCTTACCGTCTGGGACGCGATGAGCTACAATCCTCGTTCATCTTTGGTGTTTCTGGAGGTGTCGCTAACTGGCACTCGGTAAGTGCAGAATGTTGTTAGACATTTTCTTTTGCCGTTCTTACAAGAGTAAGGTGATGTGTCGTCCCGACAGGATAATATCAGCCCACACACTGCCCATGAAACCCAATGCCCTCTGTAGGACTTGCAGCAACTTCTCCTGCACGACAATCTCCTCCGTACCTGTCACTATGGGAGCACCTTTGGGACATGATGTGGCGGGAAGTGACTCGTTCTGACTTGGCAACCTGCAACTCCTATATAACTTAACGTAAACAAGTGGCATAACGTATCCCAGGGCAGTATTCACCCGCTGTACAATCGATTGGATGGCAGAGTCAGCGCCAGCATTGCTAATCGTGGGGGCTACACTACATACTACTATGGGTGTTTCAACATGGAACTATACAAGGTACATCAGAAAAGGTTGTGCTGTCGGTTTGTAAATCTAATCATATTTCAGAGGCTCCATGTTATGCACCGTCGCAACAATAAATCTTAAATGAATTAAAAACCTATAAAAGACTTCTTTCTTTTTTGCGGCAGTGTACAGATGCAGAAAAGTAAGGATCGACCATAACTCGCTGCAAAAACCTTTGGCTGAACACGACACGAGGTCCAAGGTCAGCAGGAGTCATGGCAGGCACTATCTGTGGTTGGTAGGGTTGTAGTTGCATTTCACGCAATCCTCGATACACAGTACACTGCAAAACATAGACTTCCCTTGCAAATGACCGAATGCTGATTGCATAGCTTTCAACCACTCGAGCAAACAGTGCATCTTGTAATTCGGGAATCCCTTTGTTCGTCTTCCTCGGTCGCTGTACTCGCTGTACCGTGGTGCCAATTACCCTGTTTCACTTAAGCATTGGAATACTCTTCGAAACATCTCATGAGACGCGTGTCTTATGCGGGTTATCGGTCATATACAATATTTTCGCGCCTCTGCTGCTTTCATTTGCTTGCCCATACACGTAAATCATGTCTGCACGTACCATCATTGGGTACAACTACATTGGTTAGGGCTCGTCCACGTTACTATTTCAACTTATAAACACAGTCTGCAGTGCACTGGGATAAGGCATTGTTCACCACGAGTGCACATTCAGTACAAAAAGCGCCATCTGTATTGGCTTAGTTGAGTTATAATCCCAATCTCCTCACGAATGTACTGTTGCCTAGCCTACAATATTAGCAACAAGTTTACTGCTACATATATTCCATTACCAGAGGATTCAGAACGATTTCCGCTTATAAATTTCGACTCAGTCGATTCAGAATCTGGCACAATTATCCATCACCTCTGAAAATTTGTGACACCATTACGGTATCATCCTGTACAGTTATTTCGAACGTTGGGAGTTGAAACGTAAAGGTTTCTTTCTTTTGCTAATGTGACTGTAGCTATTGGAGAAACGCGGAGAAAATGAGGTCTGTTGGTAAACTGTTCCTGCTTACGACAATTGAGTCGGTAGCCTCAAGTTGCTGCATGATATTTTCTCATCCTCATTCAGTAAGCAACGTCGGACTTGTCGTAGCAATGGAAACAATTTAATTCACGAGACTGTGTCCGCAAAATTCGCATTAACTGTATGATTTATGTGAAGTGCACCAAGTCGATGAGTCAAACTCAGAAACTCTCAAAAAAATCTTACAGGGCGACGGCACAGTAATTAGCCATCACATACAATAGGACGGTATTCTAGAGAAGTGGTTACCGTTGGAAAAAAGAGTGTTATTCACTAGAAATATTCCTTCTTCGACACATGCGCGGTACAGACATAAATGTTTGTAGACTAGCTTTGTAACGGTAGCTCTAACTAGGGGAGCACGTGACTCACCAATTTTTGTAATTATTTATAGTTAAGGTACGTGAAGTGTAGAACTCCAATATACCTCTCTCAAAGCAGCTAGATGCAACTTTCACAAGTTACCGAGAAAACAGAATGGACACTACCTTAGTGAAGCATCTTAAAAATGCTTTTGAGAGTTGCATTGATATGAGTTGGGAAAGGTATATTTGAATGCTGAACTTCATGTGCCACAAATATAAAAAAGTTACAAACATTCGATTACCGAGTTGTCCCTTGGAAGTATCTATTCCAATAGACTTGTCTGACATAGAGCTAATAAAGTGTATGCATAAACTTTCCTCGTCAATCTATCTTTCAGTGAAAACAGTATTATATAGTCACATCAGTAGTTGAGATTAACCTTTACATACAGTCGGAAAATCTTCAAGGTGAAATGTAATTCATAATTCGTACAGATGCATTTTCGCTGATCAAGCGCAGTACGCAGGTCCACATTTCACGCAGACATACAAAAGGAGCTGAGGAATGTAGTATAGTTCACTTTCCCTATCGCTTTTCCTCGTCGTAAGTCTTCTGAATGGTTTGATGCGGCCCACCACAAATTGCTCTCCTATGTCCACCTTTTCATCTGAGCAGTAGTTGAAACCTACGTCCTCAATGATTTGCTGAATGTATTTCAATCTCTGTCTTCTCTAGCGATGTTGCCCTATGTAGCTCCCTGTAGTAGTACCATGGAAGTCATTCCCTGATGTCTTAACACATGTCCTATCAACAGGTCCCATCTTCTTGTCAGTGTTATCTATGTTTTTCTTTCCCAGCTGTTTATACGGATAACTTCTTCATTCCTTACCTTATCAGTTTACCAATTTTGAACATCTTCCTCTGCTACACCACACATCAAATGATTCGAGCCTCTTCTGATTTGGTTTTCTCGCAGTCAACGTTTCACTACCGCACGCTGCTCTGCTGGAAACGAACTTTTTCGGAAATTCCTTCCTCAAAATAAGACCTATGTTTGACACTATTAGACTTGTTTTGGCCAGGGAGGCTTTTTCTGCCGGTTCAGTTTTGCTTTTTATGTCCTTCTTGCTCCAGCCGTCATGGTTTATTTTGCTGCCTAGATAGCAGAATTCCTTAAATGCGTCTACTTCGTGATCACCAACTCTGAAGTTAAATTTGCCGCTGTTCTCGTTTTTCCTACTACATATTACCTTCATCTTTCTTCGATACACTCTCAGTCCACATTCTTCAGTCTTTAGACTGATCATTCCCTTCAAGAGATCCTATAGGACTTCTTCATCTTCACTAAGAATAGCAGTCATCAGCGAATCTTATCATTGATGTCCTTTCGCCTTGTTAATCCCACCCTTGAAACCTTCTTTTATTTCCGTCATTGCCTCCTTACATATTACCTTCATCTTTCTTCGATACACTCTCAGTCCACATTCTTCAGTCTTTAGACTGATCATTCCCTTCAAGAGATCCTATAGGACTTCTTCATCTTCACTAAGAATAGCAGTCATCAGCGAATCTTATCATTGATGTCCTTTCGCCTTGTTAATCCCACCCTTGAAACCTTCTTTTATTTCCGTCATTGCCTCTTCGATATGTCGATTGATCACCAGGGGCGAGAGACTACATCCCTGTCTTAGACCATTTTTAACTTTATCACTTCGTTCTTCTTCTCCTTCCAGTCTTATTGTCACCTCTTCGTCCTTGTACATATTGTACACTGATCAACCATAAAAATTGCGACCACAGAGATACTATCGATACAAACCCATCCATGCGATAGCAGCGTCACCTGGAGAGGAATGACTGTTAGTCAGACACATGCACGGTGCATGTAGTATGATGAGCATTCTGTCCATGTGTAGAATGAGAAGGGAGCCTGATCTCTCTGAGTCTGACCGCGAGCACATTCTGGTGGCAAGGAGGCCAAGCACGAGAATTTCGGAAACTGCACGACTTGTCGAGTGTTCGAGGAGTGTTGTGGTGAGTGTCTTCAATACGGGGTGAAACCGATGTGAAACCACTCCAGACGTCGTGGTGTTGGGCAGCCACCTCTCATTTTAGATGTCGAACGTCGTAGGCTGTGCACATTGGTAATGCAGGACAGTCTACGAACTACTGAGAAACTAACATCAAACGTCAATGCTGGGAAGAGTACAAGTGTGTCTGGACACTCCTAAGAGAGGGCTTCCGCAGATGATGGACGACCCATGGAAGTGCCAACATAAACACCACGAGATTGGCGACTACGACAGAAATGGGCACGTGACCATCGGCACTGGACGTCGTTACAGTGGCAGAGCGTTGCATGGTCTGATGAATCCTGATAATTTCTTCATCACGCCAATAGGAGGGCGCGAATCCGTCATCTTCCAAGGAAACTGCCGTTTTTTTTTGGTTATGGTTTCAGGGCGCAAAACTGCTACGGTCATAAAAGCCCAATCTGTGGTTTCGGGAAGGGTACATATCCGAATATTAAATCAGCAGCAATGGGAGCGAAACTCAAGGAGGAGAGAAACTAAAACCGGAAGGAAATCTTAGAAAACTACTCTTGAAGGAAGGGGGTGAGGGTTGTATTCCCAAACAAGCGCTTCAAATGACCGACGTCATCTCACTGATACGATCGGCTGAGCGCATGTCATCTACTAAAAGGGAAGATATATCAGGTGATAACTGTAAACGGGTGCGTTGCCGATTAAAATAGGGACACTGATGTAAGAGGTGTCTCACCGTCCATAGTTCAAAGCGGTGGGGACAAAGCGGGGGAGGATCGCCACTTGAAAGATATCTATGGCTAAAAAGACAGTTCCCTATCCGGAGTCTAGCTAAAATTACCTCCTTTCGACAACGAGGCCGGAAAGAAGAGGTCCAAGTACAGGGAAGAGGTTTTATGTCCCGTAATTTATTATTGGCAAGTGTGTGCCATAAAAGAGCAACACGACGACATAAAACGCTCTGTAGATCAGCAAAGGGAAATATGCTAACAGCGCGCAGAGGAAGAGAGACTGCCGCCTTGGCCGCTATATCGGCTGCCTCGTTTCCGCTGATACCAACGTGCCCTGGGATCCAGAGGAATGCCACAAAGATGCCCCTCAATGGAGCAAGTGGAGGTTGTCCTTAATCCGGTGGACCAGAGGGTGGACGGGATAAAGAGCTTGGAGGTTGAGAAAAGAGCTGAGGGAATCCGAGGTTATGATATACTGTAGCCGCTTATGGCGACGGATGTATTGGACAGCCTGGAGAACAGTGTAAAGCTACGCAGTAAAAACCGAACACTGGTCGGGAAGCCGAAACCTATTAGTGGTGTCGCAAACAATATAGGTACTCCCAACACCAAATTTGGTCTTTGAGCCGTCAGTGAAAATAAATGTGGCATCCTCCAATTCTGCACATAGGGCAGCAAATGCCCGATCATAAACTATAGTGGTGGTACTATGCTTGGGAAGCTGATAAAGGTCACGGAGAAGGCTGGACCGGGGACGAAGCCAAGGTGGCGCCATACCACATTTGTCAAGAAAGTCTTAGGAAAGTGGAAGGAAAGAGAACACAGCAGTTGACGGAAGCGGACTCCCAGTGGTAGTAGAGAGGAAGGGAGGCATTCATACCCTAAATCCAAGGAGGCATCGCAAAAAGGGCATGGGTCGGATGACAGGCATGGAAGGCAGATGACTAGCATAACGACTCAGAAGGACAGCTCGCCGACTGGACAGCGGAGGTTCAGCAGCCTCAGAGTAAAGGCTCTCCATAGGGCTGATGTAAAAAGCTCCAGACGCTAAACGCACTCCACGAGACTGCTAAGAACAGACGGCCTTGCAGTGGAGTAAACTATGCTTCCATAGTCCAATTTCGAGCTTACTAAGGCGCGATACAGGCAGAGGAGGACCTCTCAGTCCGCTCCCCTCGAGGTACCAATCAGAACACGGAAGGTATTGAGGGATCGAAGACAGCGAGCCGAAATAAATGAAACGTGGGAAGACAAGCACAGTTTTTCCCAAAATTTTCTCGACGTCCGCGATCGGAAAGTCGACAAAGCCTGGGTGTAGGGAAGGTGTAAGATACTCCATACGACACCAACAATTCACACAGACGGTCTTACCGGGAGAAAAGCGGAAGCCGGTTTCGATGCTCTATGAGTGGAAGGCGATCGAGACATCCTTGAAGACGTCGTTTAAGATGGCTGGCCCGTTGAGAGCTGTAGTAGGTTGTAAAATCGTCGACAAAGAGGGAGACCGAGACATCGGGAAGCAGACAATCCATAATTGGATTTATGGCGATGGTAAACAGTACAACACTTAGCACGGAGGCCAGGGGAGCCCCGTTTTCTTGGGAGAAAGTACGGGAGAGAGTAGTATTCACCCGCACCTTGAATGTTCTCTGTGTCACATATTCACATATAAAAAGGGGTAGCCGACCTCGAAAGTCCCATGTGTGCAGGGGATGCCTGTCCTCAAACAGGTATCGTATGTTCTCTGCAGATCAAAAAATATTGCTACTGTTTGGCGTTTCCTGAGAAAATTGTTAATGATAAAAGTGGAGAGAGCCACAAGATGGTCAACTGCAGAACGATGCTTTAGGAAACCGCATTGGGCAGGTGTTAAAAGACTGCGGCACTCCAGCCACCAAGCTAAACGGCAATTCACCATCGCTCCGAAACTTTACATACTCATGAGAGATATGGGGCGATAGCTCGAGGGGAGATGTTTGTCCTTTCCAGGTTTCGGAACAGGAATGACGAGAGCTTCCCACCATCTTCTGGGAAAGGTACTGTCAGTCCAAATTCGATTATAAAGGTGAAGGAGGTAACGCAGATTACGGTATGACAATGCAGCAACATTTGGACGTGGATGCCATCCGGTCCTGGGGCGGAAGAGCGAGAGAAAGAGAGTGCGTATTGGAGCTCCCGCATAGAGAGTAGCATAGCTTTGGAGAGGAGAAATCAAGAGGTCGCTCTTCTGCTGCTCGTTTTTTCGGCAGAAAGGCTGACGGGTAACAGGAAGAGCTCGAAATTTCAGCAAAGTGTTGACCCAATGAGTTAGAAATGGCGACTGAGTCCACTAAGGTATCTTATTCGACAGTGAGCCCAGAGGTTGGGGAAAAACTAGACATGCCAGATATCTGTCGATTTGGACTCCAAACCACAGATGAGGGAGTCAATGTGTTAAAGGATTTGGTAAAGAAGTCCCAGCTTGCCTTCTTGCTGTCGCGGATGATGCGACAATATAGCGCACGTAATTACCTGTAGCGGATGCAGGCGACAGGTGGGCAACATAGGATGGCGACGGAAAACCCAAAGAGCACGTCTCCGCTCGCGTATTACCTCATAGCATAGGAGATGAAGGAGACCGGCCGTTTCCATTGGTGTGGACGATGGAATGTATACAATACAAAGAGAGAAGGTGTATCCAGAAAGGGAAAGACGTACAATGACAGCTTGGAAGGAACTGTTTAAAGGGATTGAGTATTAATGGACAGTATAATGGAGAAGAATCGTAAGTCCCCTGGGTCCCGGAGTGCCATCAAACCGGACCGTTTGGGAATGAGGGAAGACAAAGCGATCATGCGGCTGTAGCTTTGTTTTCTGAAGACAGAAGACGACAGGGGATCGACAATTCATCCTGATTCGAGCGAATTCATCGGATATTCCAATATATAATTGACATAGGGCGGGCAGAATAGGGAAAAATCTCACTACAGTTGACGTCAACTCAGCGACCGGCGGCGGCCGATGGCGTAGAACGGCATTCAGCCAAAGGCAGAAGATCCTGATCCATAGGTTACTCGGGAGCAGCTCCTGACACCAGTGATCGGCTGGTTGATCGTCCGCCAGCGGTGCGTCTCGGCGACACGGAAGACGGCCGAGGACGGCTACTACTGAGCGGTGCTGTAGGAGAGGAACTTTGTTTCTTTTGAGCCTTCTTGGAAGGAGAACGTTGAGAGGAAGGCGGAATCGACGGTTGGGAGGTCGAGGCACGTATTAAATCTTCGCGAGTAGGCTCTTTTTTGGAAGTTCGTGCGTCCGATTTTGGGGCCCGTAATATAGCAGGAGCCGATGAAGTGAACGCTTTAGAGTGAGCAGCTGATAGAGGGGAGGTTGAACGGGAGATCTTTGGGCTGGCGTATCTGACGACCGTAGCAGCCCGAGGAGAGGCAAGGACAGTTACGCATTTACAGGACAGTGGGCTGGGAGCACAGTGGGCTTTCTACTAGCGAACAACTTAGGAGCAGCAAACGTAGACACCTTTTCCTTCACTTGGATTTCCTGATTATTACGTTCATCTTTGAAAAGAGTGCAATCTAGAGGAAGCAGAGTGGTAGCGGATACAGCTGATGTAACGAGGGGATGGAGGTGGACAATCACACTCATGGGCATCCCTGACACATGTAACCCATTTGGCCGTATTGGAACACGACTGGCTGGTATGATTAAACCGCTGACACCGATAGCAACGCGTAGGGTTGGGGATGTAAGGCCAACGGTTTTACTGTTCAGTGGAAGTTGAACTCTGTCAAACTGCTCCTTGACCCCTATACTGCAGGACAGAGACAAGCTGGAGGAAGCTCCATTATGCTCTTTGGACAATTCACGTGGGCATCCCTGGGTCCAGTGGAGCTCGTGTAAGGCACACTGGACACCCAAGGAGTATCATACACTGTTTGAAAACCACATACACCCCTTCACGACGATCATCTCTCCCGACAGCAATAGCATTTTTCAACAAGATAATGCGCTATGTCACAAGAATGGGACTGTGATGGAGTGGTTCGAGGGACACAGGGGCGAATTCCAATTGATGTGCTTACCCACAAATGGCTAGATCTGTACCCGACCAAACACATCTGGGATGTTTTTCACGATAAAGGATGACAGACAAAAGCAGTTGCAAGATAAAAATTTATTAAAATTCTTGACCAAGGTTTCGGTACATATAAATTTACCTTCATCAGAAGTAAAAAATCTAAAATTACATCATGCAATGGAGATTAATAAAACAATTGTGCCAAAGGTGTCGTAATTTTAGATTTCTTACTTCTGATGAAGGTATATTTATATGTACCGAAACCTTGGTCAAGAATTGTAATAAATTTTTATCCTGCAACTGTTTTTGGCTGTCATCCTTTATCGTGAAGAATTTCCACAGTTGCTGTTGCAGCCATGTTTAAAATCTTGGCATCTGGGATGTGACTGAACGCGGCGTCTGATCTCATCGCGCCTCTCCCCAGAATTTTCAGGAATTCAGTGATTTGAATGTGCAGATGTGGCACCAGCCCCCTCCAGTGATCTACCAAGGCCTCACTGTCTCCATGAAACGACTCATTTCTGCTGGACGTACCGGCTGTTAGGTAGGTAGTCATAATATTCTGGCTAATGATTGTGTATTACCCGTCTTTCCCTACAGCTCACCAGTATTTTCTTAAGAATTCGGAATATCTTCCATCACCTTACACTGTCGAACTTGTTTTTCAGATTGAAGAATCCTATAAAAGTGTCTTGATTTTCTTCAAATTTGCCTCCATTATGAACTGAAACGTCAGAACTGCCTCTCTTGTGGTTTTACCTTTCCTAAAAGCAAACAGGTCGACGTCTAAAAGATCCTGAGGTTTGTTTTCCTTTCTTTTGTAGAGGATGATTCAAAATTCCTGTTACAAGTTTCTAGAGGTTGTAGAGGGGACGTAGTAGAAAATTTTTTGATATGGAATCCACGTTCAAAAATGTATAGTTTGATTATAAAATACGTTTGAAAACCTGATCACTTTTTGTTCTCCTATTTCAATGTAAGAACACAAGCTGATAAGGGGGCTCACATCACATAACACCTCTGTTCGACTACAACAACGGATGCGAGAAACTGGTATGTTCGGAACTGAGAGAGTTGGGTGTGGTGTTCCACAGACACGCTGCTTTCTCGACTCTGAAGAGGACTTTCTTTGTCACGCAGAAGAGAACCCGAGGATTAGTACTCGTTAAAATGCCCGTATCATGTGCTCCTCTAACACATAGGTCAAAGCTACCGTCTCCAGTGTGTGCGTATCGTGAAGCGAGAGATTCGAAAGTGATCTGACCCTCAAACTGATTTTACATCCAAACGGCACATTTCCGGACATGGGTTCCTTATCAAAACCTCATGTACTTGGTCTGATAGACAACCTGTAGAAGCCTGTAATAGAAATTTTAGATCACCCTGTGTATTGTTCTTATCAGCAACTTGGACACATGAGCTCTTACGCCGATTGTTTAATAGTTCTCGCTGTTATCGGCCTTGTTATCTTTGGAATTATGTGAATAGTATTTCGCAGATAGTGTGATGGTCCGTCGTCAGTCTCACCAATGTGAATAGTCGTTTTGCTACCACCTACCCCCCTCCCTCCCCCCTCCAGATTTCAGAAAGTCGAATGAAATGTTATCAACCCCTTCAGCCTCTTTTGCATTATTTGTACTTGACTCGTCCTAAATTGTTTTAAATTCTGATTCTAACACTTGATCTCTGTTAAATCGTCTCCTGTTTCTTTTTGTGTCACATCAGACAATGCTTCTATCGGATAGAGGCCTTCAATGTACTTTTTCTACCTATCCGCTCTCTCCTCTGTATTTAACACTGGAATTCTCATTGCAATCTTAACGTTCCCACACTTGGTTTCAATTGCATCGAAGGTTAATTTGACTCTTCTATAAGGTATGCTGAGTCAGTCTTACCACCAATCTTTTTCCCATTTTTTTCACAATGTTCATGCAGCCATTTCGCCTTATGGCCACTGCTTGTCCTGTTTATTTCGTTTCTGAGTGATTTGTATTTCTGTATTTGTGAACTTCCTAAACGTTTTCGTATTTCCTTATTTCGTCTGTCAACTGGAGTACGTCTTCTGTTAGCCATTGTTCCTTCACATTTACCTTCCTTGATCCTATTTGTTTTCTTCTAGCTTTTCAGCCTACTCTTCATCCTTACTTAATTGTAATCTGAGTCTATATGTGATCCTATACATGCCTTACAATTCAGTATCTGAGTTCAAAATCTCTGCTTAACTATGATGTAATCCAACGGGAATCCATGTCTCCCAGCCTTTCCCAAGTATATTTCCGCCTTTTGAGATTCTCCAATAGAGTACTCGCTATTACTAGCTAAAATTTAGTACAGAACGCAGTCTTTCTCGTCTTTCGTTCCTACTTCCAGGCCCATATTCTCCGATAGCCGTGTCTTCTGCTCTTCCCGCGAAAACACCACTCAGTCCCCATGACAGATTTTCATCTCTCCTTCCGTAGAGAACTATTCGCTCAATATCCTTATATATTTCCTCTATTTCTTCGTCTTCTGCTTGCGGCGTCGGCATTAATGCTTGAACTACTGTTGTCGGTATTGGTTGGCTGTCGCTCCTCATGAGAACAACCCTGCACTGAACTGTTCACAGTAATACACTCACGGGCAAGGACGGATTCAGGTGGCGAGGGGATTTAGTCAATTCCTTCTCTGACAACAAAAGCTACAGTATTAACGAAATAGCTGTAGTGTTGGCATTTTTTGTCATCCGTTGTCATCTGTTCTTCATTTGGCCCGGTTTCAGTGAAAAGACAGCTGCTGAGACAGAGTAGCGAACCAACAGAACGGTGAAGCTTACATTTTGCGTACCAAGTGGGATGTGTAGGCTCAATGTCGAATAAAGTGAAAACAACTTACACTTCAAAATATGTCCTGCTTATCAGAAAACAATTATCAACATACCTGATCACTGGTCACTGGCACTAACGAATACGTGGGTTGGAACTTAAATATAGGCAACTATTTATTCACAACCGATACAGAAGAGTTACATGTTTACATATGTTACTGTACTCCAAAGTAGTCACCAGCGTTGTGTGGAACCCGTTGCCAGCGATGTGGAAGGCTTAGTATACCGTTAGCAGATCCTGTTCTGTTGATGGTGCGAATGGAGCGGTCTAAATTTACGGTGATTCTCGTGTACGACTGTGATCGTGTTATCCTAAAGCATTACGTTCGTCCACGGCAGACCAACAATGCACAGCATTACTGTTCGTTTTTGGAGCATCACTTGTGACCAGCTTTGCGAAAGAAGCTGCGACACTTTCTGCGCAACCCACCCATCATTTTGCACGACAATGCGCGGGCGCATATAGCACAAACTGTGGGTGCTCTGTTCGACAGATGGGACTGGGAAGTAGTGTGCCAGTCACCATACTCCCCGGACATAATTCCTTGTGACTTTGATTTGATTCCGAAGATGTAGGAACCACTTCCTGGCATCCGCTTCAGAACTGTTCGACAGGCAGTAGACCGCTCCGTTCGCACCATCAAAAGAACTGGCTCTGCTGACGGTATACTACGCATTCCACACCGCTGGCAACGGGTTGTGCACAACCCTGGTGACTATTTTGAAAGACAGGAAACAGGTGCAAACATGTAACTCTTTTGTGTCGGTTGTGGATAAATAGTTGTCACTATTTATTTTCCAACCCTCGTATATGATATTTCGAAATAAAAAGTTTATTTATCAGGTTACTTCCCTAGATAAAAATTTAATAAAAATCAATTCTTTAGCGAATATTTACATTCAGTATCTAATGAAATGGGATAAAAATAGTGTATTACTTTCCTGGGTTCATGTATACACGTATAATGAAACAACACTACTTTAATAGTCAGACAGTAAACGTTACGAAATTTCTCAATGGAAAACTGAAAATTTTCCCTAAATGTGACTTCCCACCTCTATATCTGCAGAACTAGTGCACTCGTCTGGATATTGTCTTCTTTTTTATATTCCTAATTAAAGCAACAGCTTCCCGATTTGCCTCCGCATCTGCTTCAAACCATGTTCAACAACTATGTCCCTTTCTCTCGCGGGCTGCCTATTTGACGACAGTATAAGCTTTAGAATAAAAAGCATGTACTATGGAAGAGAAGTGCGGCCAGTATGGTACACAAAACTGGCATTTCCCACATATAACAACATCTCAAACTAAACACTATGTTTGCATGTTGATTCCTGAGGTATCCGTTACGACATATGGCGTACAAAGTTTGAAGCTTGAAGGAGGCGAAAGCATATAGCACAGTGGATCAGATGCTGGGCAGTATTTGCAGAGGGGTAGGTTTCAAATTCCCACTCAGTCCACCATAGGGATTTCTAATGCTGTCCCCAACAAATATCTGCCTAACTATTGCTTCGAAAAGGCAAAAGCTAAATTCCTTCCCATTCACCTTCTAACTGCATAAGCTCTGCGCCCCTGTGACCTTGTATCTGATGGAATCCTGAACTTAAACTTCTTTTGAGATGGGACAGCAGCATTAGTCAGATCATTGAATGATATATTAACTACTTTTCCGGTGTCTACTGCATACGAATTTAATTAGCTCGTTATTCACACAAGCCGAGTCTCATTTCGACAATTTACCATTTACAAGTAGTCGTGCCGTATAGAATATACTGTTTTTTGTATAAAATTATAAAAATATAAGGATGCTTTGCTGTAAAATGAATATGGCCCAGGCACTAAAGGTACGATATATGTCTTAGTTTGTGTACTTAGTTAATTGCTTTCTTTAGCTCTGCTCATTTTCAAAATACGATCCTTTTGACAAAGCGAAGTCTGCATTAGAGTTCTCCGTTGCTGGAAACAAATTTGCGTGTCAGTTACCTTGAAGTCGCTCCGAGTTTCGCCGGTTTATTTATTTCGGATGAAGAGCTAAAACCGGAGTACACAAATCGTCGACAATACGCTGAGGACATCGAATTAAACTAAATTCTTGTGTCCTAACGGCAGAGTAAGGACCCAGTTTGGTGAGCAGCTCTGTTATCTTTTTTCTAATGTAGTGAGTGAAGTCAATGCACACTATTATCTTTCGAAATTTTCTTTACAGTGGTGACATTTTTGTCTCTAGCTAGTATTAATGAGTACGAATTTACACGGAACTGCGATTATTCATTGCTAAATCTGTACGGGACCACGAGAGTGTTTATGAGCCTTAGCTCCTCTCCACCTTCCAGACGAATTACAGGAATCACTGTGCTCGGAGGGGTTTGGGGCGGGAGGAGTGGGGTGGGGGGGGGGGGGGAAGAGGTAGGAGGCAACAAGCCGAGAACAAGATGCAGAAGTCACGCCGGGGAGTCTCAGCGGATCGTAATAAAAGTTCTCCGGCTGCCAACGGTGGATTGGGCGGGGGAGGGGGGGGGGGGGCAGGGGTCTGCTCTCGCCTGTCGAAGGGGGAGGCTCGCTCGCTTGTTTCAGCCGAGTGGCGAACTTGCAGCAAACAATTCGTCCGCGCCTACAGTGGCGGCACGCCACCCCGTGTCCCTCCGCAACGGGGTCGTAGGCGCCGAGGATCAAGAAACACAAATTTCTTTGCCGGCGCGATATTAAAAAAGACGAGAAAGAATTTCGCTTGCGAAGAGAATCTTTTTCCTTACCCTTTGAGAAGAGTGTGCAGTTTACACAAACGAGAAACCTGAGAATTTAATTTCGCTATGAAACGTCGTTTGAAGACAAGCTGCATAACATTGACACAAGCACTGGCATGCAAGTGGTCACGTAAACTACTTTCTAGAAACAACTTTTAGCGAATGGTTCACGTCACTACACAAACTAGAAGATTAACGGCTTAGACATTGACCTGATATCTTACACAATGAACCCTACACAGACATCCGTATCTGTACTCAACAAACAACCCTCAAATCTAAGGCACAGTATGTTTATTTTAATGTTCCCTCCGCCGAAGTTTGGCGGGAAGACTGACGGGTTGGATGCCTCAGTGTGCACTGTAATTCGTCTTGCTGTGTTTTCAGTGTATCCGTGTGGGCTTTAATATGTCAGGGTTAGGAAAAAAAAGTGGAAACCCCAGAAAATATTGCCTTGCCTAATATGGTATAGGAAACCCACTGCAGTTCGAAACAACTTCCAGTCGTTTAGGAATGGGTAAATACCGGTACAGACCATGTATGGTGTTCAGGGAATCTTACACGAGTCTTCCTGCAGAATGGTAACAAGGTCAGATAACGATGACGCAGGTGGTTAACGAGCAATGGTTAACGAGCAACCTGCTCTCCGAAGCAGACCACAAAGGCACAATAATACTGGATCTGGTGACTGTGGTGACAGGGAGAGATGCGACAATACGTCATTGTGCTCACGAAACGTTTCCTGGACGATGTGAACAGGGTGAAGATTGTTCTTGCCGCCTTTGAAAGCAGCATCACCGTTAGGGGACAAACATTATACCATGGGATTGACTTGATTAGCCAAAATGGTCATACAATGATCTTCAGTAATGCAACCTTGCAAAGTGACCATGGGACTCATGAAATACCACGATATGACTGGCTAAATCGTCACCGGCCCCCCTCCATGTACGACACTTGGGACGTAAATTTGCACAGTGGATGGAAGGAGTATGAAACAAGACTCACCTTCTCAAAAGACTTTTTCCGTTAATCCATAGAGCAGGTTTTGTTGCTTCGGCATCACTTTATCCCGTTACATGCATTTGCATCACTGATAAATGGCTTTGAAATTTCAGCGGTCATGTAATTCGCCCATTATGAGGTTCCTTTCGTATTGTCTTGTTTTTGACAAGTGTTACGATCTCATCATTCAATTTAGCAGCTACTACTGCTGCTGTCGCCCTCTTATTTTTCGTTACAATCCTCTTCAATTGCGATCTGTAGCAATCCCTCAGCACACACTTTCGTCCATGTTGTTACAGTAGATCTTACATATAACGCCTTCCATTCCTTGGGGAATCATTCAGCACAGGAGCACCAACAATTTCCCCACGTTCAAAACCGCTTACCTTCGACAAAATGCATTCAAAACCACACGGAATACTGTCTTCATCACGACTGATACTTGTAAAGTATTGAGGCGAATGCACAGGTACCGTTCGTGGTCAAATACAGCGCCACATGTAGGTTTAACGAGCATCTGCATTTGAAGGTCCAGGCGAAAGAAGTAGGTAAGTCAATTTTTACGAAATTCGACAGTAAGCGATTTTAATGTTTGAACGGTGATTACATCAGTACACACCGGTGTCCAAAATTAAAGCAACAAACGGAAATTTCGCAAGGTTGCATTTATTTTTCCACAAAGCAGTGTAAACAGGTGATAGTAAAGTAGAAACAACATAAAGAATACAGATCATAATGAACTGCAACATGCCCAACGTTAGAGAAATATGTTCTTTGTTTTATCCAATTCAACGGATTTACACACACATTCTTACAACAGGTTAATATGCTCAGTATAGGGTGTGACCACCTATGCCACCAGTACAGGCCTGACAACGACGGGACATGCTGTGAATTATTTTGAGGCTATAACACCCAGTCCTCCTGCAAAGCTGCTGACGGTCTTGGAGAGTGGTTGGTGGATGCTGACGTGATGCATCCCATCTCCCCAGTGCATCTCAGACATGCTCTATGGCACTGAAATCGGGAGAGCGAGTAGACCACACCATGCGTGCAGTGTCTCCCGTTTTCAAAAACCTACGACCAACCGTGGTCTATGAGGTCGAGCATTATCGTCCATCATACAATGTCTGGGCCCACAGCACCTCGCTACAACCGAGCATGAGATACCAAGATCTCCTCACGGTACCTGAAAGCAGTTAAATCTTGCCGATTCACCCGTAGAATATCACTAAGAGGTGTTTGCAACGTAATTCCGGCCAACACCATTAGTGTCCCTTCTCGACATCGGTCCCTTTCCACAACGTTTGAGTGTCGAAATCGTGCTCCACGTGCCCTCCAGATGTGAATACGTCGTGAAACTCTCTCCAGACCAAATCGGGACTCATCTTTGAAAAGAACACGGGTCTACCATTCGATCAACCAGACGGCATGTTGACGGCTCCACTCTAGACGTTTCCTTCTGTGAAGAAACGCCAAAGGTAAACAGACAGCAGTTCTCCAACAATAAAGGCAACTCAGCTGAAGCCTTCTGTACACGGTTTGCCTCGATACAACAAGTCCACGGGATGCTGCGAGGTCAGTTTCTTCGCAGCAGTAAGGCGGTACCGTCATGCCCTTACAGCCAAAGAACGGTCCGCTCTTTCTGATGTCACACGTTTCCGGCCCTGTCCTTGCCTCTGGGATACCTTTCGGTCTCTATAAATTGTCGCCGCATCCGAGAAACAACATGATTCGCATTAAGCTATCGGGCTATATCACTTTGCGACTTTCCTGCTTCCAGTCTTCCTATGGCCCTCCACAGCAGAGAGTCTATAGGCACCTTCTCTGTGCCATTCTGCATCGTCTGTGACTGTGTACGCAGAGACTATGCATGTGGGACTACACTGCAAATACTAAGCCTAGGTGCCCCGACGTCGCTGCTGGCGTGGTCGTCCGTTGAACGGAGTGCCGTCTTCCATGCAGTACACTATCGTAAGGACATCTGTTGACAGTTTGTATGATTATATCGTGGATTACACACAGTATGGAGATATACCAGTTTGTTGCTTTAATTTCTGACACTAGTGTGTAAAAACATAAAACACTTTTTATTTCATAAATTAAATATCATGGAAGCATCGCATGTAGAAATAGCGCTTTTGGCATCAGGAGTGTTCCCAGAAAGAAGTAGTTTGCCCAAATGCAGTCTAACGTCACTCTGTAAGGGAAAAAATCGGCGAAGTAAATCAAAAAGACCATGTAATTCCTTAATAATCACTACTAAAGAATTCCTGGGTTTGATAACACAGCGATACAGTTCATAATATGTATTAGGTATATTTAGTTGGGGCAGCTGACTGAAGTACTTCACAGCACCAAGACGGAAAAAGTTATTCAGACCACTGAAAACTTTATATTTTAACCCGTAAATTGTAACGAAGAATGGAAGGAAGACTGCACTTCGATAAGGTGAACGGTCACTTTAAAGGTGCCGTAGATGAGTCGGAGCATCTAAAAATATCCAAGACTGACAGAAGATCAGAATTTAGATTAAAGACACAACAGATAAATTAAATAGCAAACGCACGACATAAATTCCATCATACAACCAGGATAACTAAAAATTTTGACAGACTAAAGTGATCACAAAGGAATTCTAATGACTGGATTTTAAGGAATGAAGAACATAGATCAAAACCAATAAAATCACGAAGATACGGAATTTTAAGGGAATACCAGGAAAAAGAGTTATGAAGCAATGTCCACAATTCGGAAGGGATCTGTGGTCAATCTCAGTAACTGAATCCATAACAAAAGTTAAATCACAATCTCCCAGGCTGTCGACACTAATTATAAAAGTAGCAAATAGAATATACACAATAATAAATGCCCATGCTCCAACTAAATATAAAAATAGTTCAAAATGGCTCTGAGCACTATGGGACTTAAAGCTGTGGTCATCAGTCCCTTAGAACTTAGAACTACTTAAACCTAACTAACCTAAGGACATCACACACATCCATGTCCGAGGCAGGATTCGAACCTGCGACCGTAGCAGTCGCGCGGTTCCGGACTGTGCGCCTAGAACCGCGAGACCACCGCGGCCGGCTATAAAAATAGTAATTAAGGCTACAGAGATGATGAGGATGAATTTTGGGAGCATTTACATCACACAACAACAAACACTAAAGTCACGCAAAAATTTTAAATGAAGATGTTAATGGCCAGTTAGAAAGGGAAAAAGGATACAGAGACCTAGCAGGGAAATATAGAGATGTAAAAGGAACATTGCCAGCACAAAGAAGAAATAGGAATGACATGAAACTGGTATTACAACGCAAGCATAATGTGTGAACCTACCCACAATCCATGAAGCCTAAAATCCTTTGAAGAACTCAAAACCAATACTGCATCTGGAGAAGATCAAACATTTGCGGAACTTTAGAAATACGCAGCAGAACCAAAGAAGGGTATCGTTATACTAATGTATAGCGAAAATTTGGAACAAAGAAGAAGTACCAGAAGTCTGGGCTATATCTGTGATCCATCCATTAGCTACACAAAAAGGAGACAAATCATATTCTAACAACCGCATAGGAATTTCCCTTTCGGGTATCACATATTACGTATTATCAAGAATTCCATACATTCGTTGTAAAGATCAACTTGAACTTGACTACGAGAATACCAAGGAGGGTTTCGACTCTGGAGAATCTGACAAAAACAGATAATCACTTTGAAACTGGCAGTGGAGTACTACAAAAGAATAAAAAGCAACAAGTCATAATAGTCGTAGATTTTGGAAAACCTTACAGTTGTATCCACATATCTTCAATGATGACGATACTAAGGAATTTTAGACTCCTCACCAAATTAATAAAAATGATAAACTTAACTCAAACAACCATCAAATCTAAAATAAGGTTCATACGAGAGATTTCTAAGCCATTTACGATTAAAATCAGGTTAACACAGGGACGTGGCTTTTGCCAATTTTTTTCAGCTGTGCACTCCACTACACGATGAGGAATCACACAAGGAAAATCCTAAAAACTAAAGAATACAGTCAAGTAAATTTAAATTGTTTCGAATTCGCATATGACTTAGCATTACTAGATAATATCAGACAAGAAGCCAGAAATCAAATAACAAGCTTACATAATACAGCACATAAAATAGGACTCCAGACATCACTGGAAAAGACGGAGATAATGGTAGAAAACCCACACTTAATAAAGACATACAAGTAAATAAAGTGAAAGTAAAAATAGTGAAATGATTTAAATGCCTAGGAAAAATTTTAACATACAACTTGGACGAGAGACCTGCACAAATAAGAAACATCAAAAAGATGAAAAGTGGCAGATAGTGACAAATGATGTGGTGTACAGCGAAATGGAGACCATTAATAGATACTGCATGGAAAAAAAAGGATCTCTGTTTTTGATCACATTATGTGGATACCAGAAACCAGATTATCAAGAAAAATTGTTCAGAAACTTTGAAACATAAAGAAACAAATAGGACGGCTAAAGGAAGTCAGGGAGAATATGAAAGAGCTAGAATTAATCCTGGGTGTTGCAACACAAAAGAGAAAAATTAAGGAAACCGATAAACATATGAGTAATTTTAATTAAAGTTAGACAAGCGAAAAAAAAAAAAAGAAAATGGTATTTACAGCTGAGGAACTTCAAGAAAGTTCAGGAGGAATGAAAAGATACTGAGGAATTCGTAAAGAAAATCTATTGAAGAACATGACCAGAAAATCACTGATGAATTGGTCCAATGAGGCCATAAAAGCAAAAGAAGAAGAAAAAGAACGGAAATGTTCGACTTAGATTACAGTGAATGGAGATAAGTGTAATAATATTGTGCCCTTGACAAGTAAGGAGTTCTAAACAGACCATTGTAAGCAGGTATGGGCAGTCCAGACAGCTCATCCATTGGCTGTCACTGTCGCGGTGTCCTTATTATGCCAGTATGCATTCCTCTGTGACATTTCAGCATCCTGCTGTTATTAGATTCATCCTATCTTAATAGGCTGAGCTTAGAAAGGGAATTTGACAGTGTACTCTGAGTTAAACAGTGTCTCCCGTTTTTCAGTTAACACTGAGTACAGTCAAACGAGGTGGCTTACATCAATGAGCTATTGTTTCCATGAAACATTGGGAGTTTCCATGGCCACGCGTAGGGAATGTGATTTAGCTCTTCTTCAGGCCACCAATAACACTGAGAGATGCATAATGAATTAAGGGGAAGACGGTGACCTTTTAAATTGGATCACCAGCAGTGTCTCAAAAATACAGGTTGTCCAGAGAGGAATGATCAGTATACAGGAAGGATCATTCGCAGCAAAAATGTTCAGATGTTCAAATGTGTGTGAATTCCTAAGGGATCAAACTGCTGAGGTCATCGGTCCACAGATTTACACACGACATAAACTAACTTATGATAAGAACAACATACATACCCATGCCCGAGGGAGGACTCGAATCTCCCGTGGGAGGAGCAAAAATGTACAGTAAACATGGGCTCTACAGTGTATGTCTTATGAACAATGAGTAATTGTTCATTTTCTGTATTCTGAAACACTTCGCTTTTCCACAAGGGCATCCATGACAAACAGTAAAAAGAATTCGCTTGTTGCCAGAACATGAGAATTGAACGAATACACCGAAGGCCGCCGCTTAAAGTAAACGTCTTATGTGAAAGCGTGGTATCTTTTCTTTCGGTCAGCTGTGATGGAAGAGGAAGGGGCTACTGATGTCAGCTCCATCGGGACTGTATGCGGAACCAGCGTCGGCGGGTGGAAATGTGTACCGGACCGTAACTTGAACCCGCGATCTTCAGCTTACTTGGCAGCTGCATTAACAGTTGTGCTATATACACACAGTCTTTATCGTGACTGCGTAGACTATTTCGGCAGGCCTCCCGGCCGACATACATTCCCTCCGAGAGCCACCAATCCGTAGTCATCGTCCTTGTCCTTCACGCTCGTTACTTTAAGATTCCCTCAGGACTTCGAACGTAATTGTTCATCCACACCACTGGATTCATGGTCGATCGAAGCAAATGAATTATATGAATTCGTGGTGCCCGTTGTTTCGGACATGTCCACCACATTTGAAGCGGTTGCAGAGTTACATTCGACCATCTGTGGGAATATCAAAGTAGCGAACATAGAGGACATGGACCCAACATGAGGTATTGCTGTATTGTTGACACAACAGCCTGGTGGAGCAGTTCGAATCTTTCCCCAGCCTAGAGTAAAAAATCCCAGTGGAGGTGGAAAACTAGGCTTCTGTATATCAAGATGAGCGCTACAGGGTGCATTAGCAGCTGAAAAATGGGTCTTGGTGGTTTATTGATACGACACAGTGCACTAAGTTGTGTATAAGCAATGCAGTGAGTGCATGGAATATCAAATAACATTCAGTAAAGAACTCTGTGATTTCTGTGTGACGAGTTGTGGTTGTTGATTGATAGCGCGTCAGGAGTTCTGGTTTGTGTCCTGCGAGTGAGAGGCATTTACCCGTTTCAATTTCAAGCTGTATGCATAATCAGTTCACTTTGCTGGAAAGTGATTTGTGGGAACTACACTTCTGTTAACAGAATGTCACATAAGGATTCACCTTACAAAACATTCGTGGTGTGAGTTGATTTTGGTAATGTGGGATATCACTTCGTGCCTCAATCTGTCTATACAAAATAGTGCCGCCAATCACCAATAAATTATATGCACTGGATATATGACTTCCATTAATTGATATTTGGGCCCTGATGTTGAAGATGAAGTAAACATAATGTAATAGTTTCTCTCCCACATAAATTACCTTAAAAAGGGTTGTGGGTTCAGGTGTCTATTGGATTTAAAGATGTTGAGTGTGATTACACAAATTTATTACCATGAAGACACAACAAAGAAATACAATGAGTCAACATAATAAGATATAATTAGACAGATCATGAAAAGTCTGACATGGGTAGACTTAACTCTTGGTTCCTAATGTGACTGTAATTCACGGTATTGTCAGAGACTGTGAACGGCAAATGTCGAATTGAAACGGCTGCTATTTTAGGGGTGAATGCCATTAACGGTTAGCAAACGCTCACCAAAATTCCTGTAAATTTGGAGCAGTGTAATGCTTACCATCCACCGGAGGCTGTCTGCAATGCGGCGAACCATACGCCACAACGGTGACTACCAATTTATACAGTCTCTGCAGCTCGATGCTGAGCCCGGAGCTGCGCTTCCAAACCGCACTAAAATTGTAATGCATTGTGAACCAATCATACTGGTCATAAAGTTCAATCATATTTGCCTCACGGCAACAAACCAAAAATGGACCTCAGATGCCTTACACCTAGCCCTGAGGGAATGATGGGCATCGCGGCTGCCACACAACACCCACAATTCCGACAGTCTGTTTAGGACCCGTCTCCAGTTATCTAATTGCAACCTTCGACCTGTTCTCACAACCTTCAGAAAGTGAACCCTCCTCCACTCCCTATAACTTCCAAAACGCTACTCCTTTAGTCTGCTCTAGGTACCTTCCGAAGCCCTGAACTCCATGTGGAGCTGCTTCCAAACGTACAGTGCACCAATGGTGGATTGTGAACGATCTTTTGCGTCAGTCATGTATTTCTTAATACCCTTTACTGACTCCCTCCAACAGATGCGCAGATAGTCTTCGTCCAATCTTCTCTCTCTTATTACACCAAACATTCGCCATCTGGTACACACCATGATGATGCAATTAGGGCGCAATCAAAAAGAAACTCTTCTCAGTTGGCACAGGATCACCAGCGTGGGAGTTAGTGGATTCCTCAACGAAAATAATGCAGACAATTTTCGAACATGAACTCAGTGGATGTCAAGTCACACCGACACTTTATGGCGACCTTAGTGAATAAGTTTTCTTCCACAGTGCGAAAACGGTGTTCTCCGGAATTCTCATGGGAAAAAGCATTCTCGCGGCTATCTGCGAAAGCTGAGTCATGATCACTATTCTACAGGTATCAACTGCTATTACCCTGTGCCGACACCCATCTGTGAAGGTGTCTAAAAGCTCTGGCAAAAGCCTCGGCACTTAACTGCATTATGTACCATTAAGCCATTAAGTGCGTCTCCTATTGGACATCGGTCTACGCCCCCCCCCCCCCCCCACCACCACCCCCCAACCCCACATTGCTAGGGCCCATCCACCACCACTCCACTCGTAGCGGACGTGATGATTGAGACTCTTCTCCCGTCACCAAGGAAGGATACCCGAGATCAGCCGTTTGCATTCCCGAAACTACCTGCCATAAAATCATTGTTTTGCTAGCCACAGTGGTGTCAGCCACGTGTCCGACAGCAGCCTTGGCTGCCAATGCAGACAACGCATTTCCAATATGAACACAAATCCTTCGCTTAGAAGTGTAGTACACAAAAATACGTTGTAACCAACACAAAGCCTAACCACTGTCAATCTTTTGATATGTTCATTGACTTGGTCACTGTGAACTATTAACACG
Organism: Schistocerca americana; assembly: GCF_021461395.2. Lineage (NCBI taxonomy): Eukaryota > Metazoa > Arthropoda > Insecta > Orthoptera > Acrididae > Schistocerca > Schistocerca americana. The sequence continues at coordinate 480,994,744 of NC_060121.1, forward strand.
ACAGGAGTGCCCCAATCTTCATACGGACTGAGATCAATTACGTGAAAAAGAGATTGCCCAAAGGACTAGCCACCTTTCAAGCTTGTTACTTGTTCTCGTATATGGTAGGTAGTTATGTAGAGCATTGCTGAAAGTTTGTTGCCATAGCTATTTGATAGCAGTACTAGTAGTACAACAATATGATGGTCCTACAGTGCAGTATGAGAGTGAGTAGACCCTTGCTCTGCTACAAACCCAGTATATTTCGTGGAAGCCTATCATATGGCGGCAGTCTGCAGTGCTTCGTCATCAGTAAATGTGGAGAACGGCAACCAGTGATGACAGCAAACATTCGTAGCTCAGGCTGCACCTGGGTATGGAAAGTGAAGATGGAGACTTGGACTAGCCAGCAGAAGACCTGAAAAGAGTGATTACAAATGGCATGGTAGTCAGCTGCCGCACTGACTGGAGGGAGCAACATCTGAGCAGAGCTAAGAGTGAGAGCGTTGACAAGCTGGTCACTGGACGTTACTTTGTCACAACTGCTATTACAATGCCGAAACGACATCCTGCTTAGAATTGGTACAGATCAAGAGGCCGACTTGAACGTCAACGAGAAAAGACTTTTTGAAAAAGTGGTAAACAAACGTCGAAACTTTAGGAACGAGAGTCGATAACTTAAATTATGTCGATAAATGGAGGTTCGACAGTTTGGGGGGGGGGGGGGGTTGTGTTGTGTTGTGTTGGGGGAGGAGACCAAACTGCGAGGTCATCAGTCTCATCGGATTAGGGAAGGAAGTTGGCCGTGCCCTTTTCAAAGGAACCATCCCGGCATTTGCCTGAAGAGATTTAGGGAAATCACGGAAAAGCTAAATCAGGATGGCCGGACGCGGGATTGAACCGTCGTCCTTCCGAATGCGAGTCCGGTGTGCTAACCACTGCGCCACCTCGCTCGGTTCGACAGATTCTTTGTAGCCAGAGACTGTACAGAACAAATAACTACAACAACTAATTAGCAATGGTGATGGCAGAGATTATGCTGTATAAATTACAGGAGAGTGATTTTTTGTTCACACCATCATCAAAGTCATGGAAAGGTCCAAAGCGAGATACAGAAACAGACATATTTTTCCAAGAAAGAATTCAGATCAACTTAAAAAGCACTTGAAGCTGCCGAGCTCCTTCAGCTGCAAGCCAAAGCCTGGATTTTGTCATAAACACCGACCAAACAGGATGTGAATATCGTTTCAATATAAAACGTGCGTTGACACATCGTGGCGAAAGGATAACGTTTGTCGTAGCAAGTAGTGTACATAAAGTTACACACTCGTACATTGCGTGTTCTCATGAATTACTCTCATTCAATCAATAGAAACATTGAAATACTAACATTGATACAAATACAAATCAAATACACATACACATACATATATACATAAATATTGACAAGAAAAAAAATTCGATTACAGTAATTCGTTTGAAGTATAGGTGCATTCCGCCAATTTTGAACAGAACATAAAACAAATCAGTCTTTCTCGTAGCGACGCCATTCATCACTTTGTTGTTGGGAGTATTTCTCATGAACTCGGGTGATTTTCACAGGGGAATTCTTTCATCACCTTTCACTTTCCACTGCACTAAAACTGGGGATCACCTTTTCACATTCTGGTGGAAAACACTGGGAATTTCACTATGGGAAGGGGGAAGTGTATTTCTTGACTCAACGATCCATCGGGTGATGTCGGGAAACAGGGAAGTCGATGACTGGTTCAATGACGAATGCCAGTTTGGTGGCTGTCTTAATCTCATTCCAATTCATGTTTCACCACATTAAAATACAGAAAAAAATCTGTATTAGGACTTGCTCATTAACTAGCATCTTAATCTAAGGGAATATAGAGTAACAATTTAAGACAATAAAAATTACTACATAGACTATGTACATATACATTATATATTATTCATGTTTTGTGTCTAGGTTTTATATTATTTCGTTAGCAAATATTAGCAAAACACGTTTAGTCTTCTAAAGGTCTTTCTCAACCGATGTATTTAGCAATATTGCCGTAGCAACTTTCATAGTTAAGGAAAAGTCATCATTAGTGTCCTTTTCATGTAAATATAGTAAAATCGTGCGTAGTTTATCAACGTTTTATTATTTTTATGTCCATTTTCATCTCAAATCTGGAGCACGCTCGCGCCCATTAGGGAGAGGAGTGCTTATTGTTGAGTACGGGCCGGCGATCAATCACTGAATGTTGCCACGGTGTTTCACAGCCACGTGGTGACTAATTGGCGGTTTAACGGCGTTGGCAGTCCGCGTCCTGCACGAGGCAGATAGTTCAGTGGCTACCAACCCATTTTTTTTAAAAAAAACTTGTGCATTTTGTTGGATCGGGATACTGGAGCAGCTCGTCAAGGCGACATGGTCAACCTGGACGGTAAATTGACTGCACCAGCGACGAAGAACAGTCATCGATGAAAATGACTACTGTCACCTATTGCAGTGAGTACAATAGCTTGTCTATCCGTTGACTGATAGTCACTATATCGTCGTTGCAACGTGAGAATACTTGTAATGCTACTTCACACGCGGAACATCACTCGTGTCCATAAGTTTATTACAGTTTTGATTCACACAAGAGATAACTAGTTTTTCGTGTCCATACATGTGTCAAATTACGATTTTACACACGTGTCCATCATTTTGTCACTGAGTCACACACATCAATCCACACGTGTCCATTTACGTGTCTTTATACTACAGAGTAGTAAAGGTAATGCCAAAATTACTTATCATGAAAGGATCATTTACAAAATATACATAGTTTTTTTTTAAATTACTGTCCAAGACCTAACAAAAAACGTGTTTGCTATTCTGAATGGTGCTTCTGAAGCATGTTAGATTTTATATGTATTTTAAATCTGAATCTTTTCCTTTTCTTATTGTTCTATAACAGCCTTTTTCTTTGTTTCTTTGTTCAGGTAAGAATGCTAAAGAAGAAAACTACAATAGGACAGTGCAAGGAAATGAAAGATACGAAGGTAGATAATAGGTGAAATAATCAGTTGAGCAAATTCATTCTTCGGCTCCACTGTTTTTAGTGTCATCCACGTGGCATAACTTGACTTCAGCATTAAAATGTCGCACAAATCCGCTTCCAGCAGATTATCTCAGTCCTGAACTAGGTATCTTAGTATCGAAGGTCTCTGCATGATACTCATGACATAGGAATAGTCTCTCTAAGTTTCTCCAATACAGAACCTAATTATCATTATAGATGTATATTTCTTAACTGGTTGACTCATAGTAATAAATAAATTAAAGTTGCTCTCCAGTTGCGAGTACCATTATTCATTTCTTTGTAGATTACCTATATGTTGCTGCTTATACTCGGTGTAATCTACAGATTACAGTGTATCAGTTTTGCATCGTACATGGTTCTAGCGACTTGAAATATCAATCCTTTGAAAGCTTAACTTAGGTTATTATTTCACATATACCGACATTCGGGTCTGAACGAGGGATTTAAAGAAAACCTTTACTACTTGGTAAAGACGAGATTTGCCATAACTTAAAACTAAAGCAGCAGGTGGCACTTTGGCACATCCCTTACTCAATTCAATGACTGCAGTCCTCTATTGCTCAATAAACTTAAAACTACCTTAAAACTAAGGCAAATCTTATTTCTTAAATACGTAGAGTACCTTCTTCATCACTTTATATCTTTCAAGCTCCATTATTACTTTGTGTCCACCTCACTCAAATGACTACGTCACCTGCAGAATACATGTACATGCTGTTGACTCACATACTTTCTAAACAGATCACACTCTTGTTTCAAGTTGCAGCTTAACATAATAAATGATATTTTTTTAATGTTTTTCATGGTACTTCTTTAGGTCTACATGGTGTTAAAGTCCTTTTATTCGTCCACTAACTGGATCTGCCAACACGTAACAACCAATATGTGGCTTCCTGACTATAACAAACGTTCCTTCGTATTGGTGTTGCCACTTACGATTTTTACGTAAGATGAGTGATGGTTTGATGTGTCCCCTCAGATGAACTAGCTCGTTCAGGCGATACGACAGAACTTTATTGACATGCTTGTCAAACGCCTTTTTTCTTAAATTGACATGAGTTGTGAGAGAGATCAGGGCTTGTCTTAACTTATTATCTAGGTTGACTTCTGGACCTTGTATCTTGGGGATAGGATCAGTCCATTAATTGCTTTCCTTTTGCCTGGAGATTAGTTCTGTAGGTGTGAAACTGGTCGAAGTGTGCGGTCGATTATTTACAATCTCTTCAAATGGAGTAACGAAATCGACACACCGTGTTTGCTGGTTCGGATCATAGGTGCGAATAAAACGATTAAATTCTTTGAAGACTCGTTTGTCGGGTTACTTTGCGGTCAAAATCTTGAGATTAGAACCTGTCTAATACCATTATTGGCAAGAAACTGTCTCTACTCTTTTCCAACGAAGTTTTAATCATTATCAGATAACATGGTTTCCGGCTTACCAAAATGAGGAAAATAATCCTTTTCTATTCGTCTTATTAAAGATTTTGCACTGGAAGACTTCATCGCGTATAAACGCACGTGCTTAGTGAAGAGGTCTAGCAAAACAGCAAGGTACTTAGACTTCCTATTCCTCTCGGAAGTGGACCTGCATAGTCGAGACTGACTATTTGGTTAGGACGCTTAGTCTAGATAGGATTCAAAGGAATGCCATTCGAAAGATTGAAGGGCTTAAGCTTCTGACAGTTTAAACAAGTGCTTAGCAGTTTATGAATTCTCTTATGTAGATTTGGTACGTAGCAATAGACAGAAAAATTTCTTTTACACTTCTCGGGGCCATAATGTCCAGAGGATAGGTGAGTGTACCATATGAGGTATTCAACGTACTCCTCAGGAATACAAACACACCATTTCTCCGTCAACATAGATGTACGTTAAATTAAAACGCCATTGTGTGATTTATAAAATTTCGACAAACGATAATTGTGGTTGCCTTGTAGAAGCTGTTTGACTCTCTTCCACTTACCGTCACTTTCTTGCAGAGTACCCATCTGTCGGCAAAGACGTAGAAAATAACTACGATTCAAGGGATCTTGTGATTGGAAATCTGTTCTACAAGTTCCGTAGTAGGCTCCGGCATACCTTCCGGCATGCGTGATAGTGCATCTGCAACGATGTGGCTCTTGCCTTTCACGTAAACAATTTCGAAATTGTACTCCTGTAGAAATAGGCACCATCGAGTAACCCTCGGATGATAGAGCTTACACGAAAGGAGAAAGCTAAGAGCTTGATGATCGGATGACCATAAATTTAATAATTAAAACCGCGGAACGCCCATATAACTGCCAATCCTTCTAACTCTGTAACAGAGTACGATCTCTCGCACTCCGTCAGCACATGACTGGCGAAACTAACTATCCTAATCACTTCTTTATCTCCAGTTTCTTTATCTGGAACAAACAAGCGCCCAAGCCTTGAAATGAGGCGTCACAAGAAATGCAGAATTCGGAGTTCATATCCGGATGACTGAGGATATTGCTATTCAGAAGAGCTTGTTTGATTTTTTCAAAGGCTTGCTGACATTCAGAGGTCCATACCCAATGAACGTTTTTCTTTAATAGATTGTGCAACACTGGACTCTTCATGGATTGATTTGGTTTAAGCGACGAAAGAAAGACGTTAACCCTAGAAACCCTTTTAATTGTCTTTTGATCCAGGGCACAGGGAAGTTCATAATTGCAGACAGTTTGTTAGGATCGGGAGAGATTCCCTCAGAAGAGATAATATGACCAAGGAATTTTACTTCCTTTTTTACAAACTTTGATTTCTGTAAATTGGCAGTAACGCCAAAGTTAGTAAACCTCACGAAGATTTTCCGAATCAAGTCAAGATGTTCCTCCCATGAAGTCGAGGCTACTAAGATATCATCCACGTAGACAGTTAATTTGTCCAGTAAATCATGACCTAAGACATAGTCAAGTGCGGCAATAAAGACACCTGAACTAATATTCAAGCCAAAGGGTACGACACGAAATTGATATGATCGACCCGCAAAGATAAAGGCCGTGTACTTCCTTGAAGATGGCGACAACTTCACCTTCCAATAGCTGCTTCGAAGGTCGATGGAGGTTAGAAATTTGATACCATAAAACCTTTGCAGTTGGTCCTCCAATGCTTCCGATCGGGTACACACAGGAACAATAATATTGTTGATGTTCCTAGCGTCTAGAACAAGCCTAACACTTCCGTCCTGTTTAAATATGGACAATAATGGGCTCGAATATGGAGAGTCAGAGGGCTAAATTATTTTCCAGTTTAACATTTTGCGGACTTCCTGTCGTACTGCTTCCTTGCGGGATTGCGGAACTGCATAGGTGGGGGCCGGCCGGTGTGGCCGTGCGGCTCTAGGCGCTTCAGTCTGGAACCGCGTGACCGCTACGGTCGCAGGTTCGAATGCTGCCTCGAGCATGGATGTGTGTGATGTCCTTAGGTTAGTTAGGTTTAAGTTCTAGGGGACTGATGACCACAGATGTTAAGTCCCGTAGTGCTCAGAGCCATTTGAATCATTTTTTGCATAGGTGGTTTTACAGTAGGTGCTGTGGGGCTTCTTAACCTTCATGTCGAATACATAGTTGGCTATGATTCCCGGTTTCTTAGAAAACACATTGATAAATTGTGTCAATAGGCCGTATAGTTCCTTTCTTTGTCGATCACCTAATCCGTCAGATTCATTAGCCTTCGTCAGTAATTCTTCATGTGTCGGTAATAAGTCAAAGTCTTCGTCCGCATCTCCTCACTCGACTAAATAATGGAAATATTGTTGTCGAGATGTGAGCTTAAGGAGCTTTACTTTATGTTCTTGGCTGGACAACTTAACTTTGGTCCTCATAAGTCGAATCACTACACTCTTATCCATGCATCTGAAAGTAAATGTACCTTCATACAAATCTATGATGACACGATTCTGCCGTAGAAACTCCATTCCTAGGAGGCAAGGTTCTGACAGATTTTTAACAACTATAAAAGTACATGGTACGGTGTCTGATGCAAATCTCACTGGTACATGAATCTGTAGCGTCACCTATTGAACTAGAGAGCCTACAGCTCCGGATACGGTACACTCTTGTACTGGCAATGACAGAACATTTGCTACAGAACTCACTTTCTTATATACACATAAAGACAAAACATTGATATTGGCACCAGTAACTATTATAACGACAAGTGGTACATCATGAATATGAATCATAGTGGATGCCTGAACCTGGTTTTCCCATAAATCCTCACCATTCAAAACGTCATTTTCCTTCAGCAAGTCATCTCGTAAGTCACAGTCATTGACATATCGTATAAGGTTGATTTGCCCTCTAATGAAATCGTCCCCCACATGTTCCGCAGCTTCCCCAAGGAGGCAAGAAAAAGAAGCTGCTTTTAGTTTTCCGCATGTTCATTAGATTGAATTTCGCTCACAATTACCTTTGAAGTACCGGGAGGTACTCTCGGTAGGAACTTTGCTTCCGTATTCCACCTAAGTTGCGAGCTATTTGCCGGAATTTCAGCCGAGATGGTGTGTGTTGGCTGGTTTTCTTGGGCATAATAGATGCGAGAATTTTGAGGTTCGTGATTTTGAACTTGATTGTTAGTAAGAGGTGGAGGACTATTTCTAAAGTTTGGAGCATACCGTTGTTTGTATTGCTTGGAAGCATCTGGAACATTTCTCCCTTGAGAACAGTGCTGGAATCTAGGCTGGTTACCATACTGCTGTTGACTGTTCGTGTTAATCCAACGTCCTTTTCCATTGAAATTCTTATTATTCTGGTGATCGTTATTCTAGTGATAGCGATCATTGTAATTAACTGGTGAATTACCGCATTGCTGTTGTGTTGTCTGGTATATGGGGTGGTACATGGTTTGATCCTGAAATTTATGTTTCTGCTTCCCGTTACGGCGATAGTAGTTGTTATTATCACAAAAAAAAAAAAATGGTACAAATGGCTCTGAGCACTATGCGACTTAACTTCTGAGGTCATCAGTCGCCTAGAACTTAGAACTAATGAAACCTAACTAACCGAAGGACATCACACACATCCATGCCCGAGGCAGGATTCGAACCTGCAACCGTAGCAGTCGCGCTTCCGGACTGAGCGCCTAGAACCGCTAGACCACCGCGGCCGGCGTTATTATCACACGGAACGTCGTGTCCTTTACTGTTGTTGGGTTGGTATGACATACCTGAGTCTGCGCCTACACCATGCGGCTGTGTAGTGTGCATGGCAAGATTACAATTACTCCGCGCACTAGCACGCACGTCTTCTTGAATCATGTCAAGGTTGTCAAGTACCGGCAGAAAAGCCTCCGTGTCGTCGTCACTGACATTTGTTAACTTCTCCCTGATTGATACCGGTAGCTTTGATTTAAGGATCATAATTATGTCCTTCGTGGAAATGAGCATGTCCCAAAATTGTATTTTTCGCAGGTATTTCTCAAAGTACCTACGGAGACCAGCACTTCTTGTATTAAACGGTTCAGCATTATATACTTCCTTTCTTAGGCGTTGTTCTATGCCTGAACTCCAGAATTTGTTCAGAAATTGCTTTTCGAAATCAGCGTAATTATTAAATCTGTCAATTACTTCCGTTCCCCAGACAGAACCCTGTCCTTGAATGTAACCTACTATAAAACGCATACGTTGCTTGTCATCCCAGCTCTCAGGAAAAACACCATAAATGACTTCAGGAAAACCATTGGGTGGATGTTGCGTTTCTCTGGCAGAAAAGGCTGGAACACGCGGTGCTTGAGAACGCTTTCTTCTTTCATGAGCTCGACAAGAGTTACTTGATCATTCTGGTTGCGTACTGACGGATTCTTACTGCTGTGACCATGTACAAGTGGAGAGAATTTTACACGAGACACGGGATTATTATTGTATTCATGTTCTGAAGAGAGAAAGTGGAAATACTTACTTCTATTGTCATTAGGAAAATCATTGACTTGTTGTTTCAACTGCTCGATTTCCTCAGTGAGGTGTCGTTTCCACTCGGGAAGATCTCGGTGAAAAACTCTACGAATCTCTCGTAATTCACTGAGAAGCGTATCTCCTGATTTACCTGGAGCAGCTAAAACTTCAACTGTGGTAGACTTAACGGCTTCTTTTAAGTAATGTTGAACCATGTTTTCTATGTAATGTTCTTTGGTCTCGACCCATTCTACAAATACTTTTCCTATCGTGGAACGTACGTTTGCTGCAGCATCATTCATCCTCTTTTCAATGTTACTTTCGGATAGCGCCTGTGTCAGGTCATTGACCTGGCCTTGCAGAATGACGACATTGTCTGTAAGCTTGTTTACTTTAGTTCCGACCTCAGCGGACTTCTTTGAAACTTCCGTTGTAACTGCCTGGCAACTTTCGATTTGTACCTTAATGTCTTTGTGCACGTTACCTACTGTGCTCTCACATGCATCTACCTTCTGCAGAATACCTTCTACTTAATTCCGCGATATATTCCATCGTGACTGTCCGTATTCTTGCCTCTAAGTTGGCATCAATATTTTCTAACCTATTTTTCATTGTACCAATGGTGGTATTTCGGTCAAACCATTTTCGCTCTGTCTCCCGTTCCTTTCCTCTTTCTTTTTGTTCCCTTTCTTGTCTATCACGTTGTTTTTGTAATTTATAAGCTTCCCTTTCCAGTTTCTCCTCATCATTTCAACCATCGAATTTTCTCACGCTTGCTGTGACGATGATTGCTGTGACGATACGTCACGCACACCATCATCGTCTGCCGTTCTCTCCATTCGCGAATCGGGTCTGCCTCTTCCGTTCGCGAACGTAGTGGGTATGAATTGACAACTGTGTCATCAACGTCATCCACACTGTTTGTCGGCTTGCCTCTGTCATCTGACATGTTTATTTTCAAGTTTGTGACGTAACTGCTGAAAGAAATCGTTCGCAGCACGCCGATCGTCAACTCTGAGATGCGCACGCTGCGACGCTTCCTGATAGTCAAACGTCACACCGCGGTAGCTGACAATTGCAGAGCTATACCGGGTAGAAGACAAGATGGCACCTAACTTTGAAAATAAGTGACAAACACCTACTAGACACTTAATCCTGCTATTATGACATCCATCTTGTGTTCTTATCCGTAGCAAAAATGAATATACTAATAATGCTAACAAACAAACTTTGCATAAGCAGATGATCAGAAATGAATTCTAACTACGTAAATAAGCAACTCTGCAAGGAAATAACAGCGATAGGATAAAATGAAGCAGTAAGGAAAGAAATTCCGGAAATCAGTTTTTTTATACAAGACGCGAGATTATATGCGTAATGAAAACCGTTCTTACATCAGTCGTTTTGCGCACTGCTGTTATTTTTCGAAATTTTTTTAATACTTCCACGGCTTCGTTCAGTACTTCCTTTACGGCTTCCCGATGTCCACCGGATGATGTCATGAAACAATAACAGAAGAGATTAAAAATTTTTTATCGGGTCCCTGTTCGGGCGCCACATCTAGTAAGAAAAACAAATAAGTTAGGTTAAATATATTTGAATTTTTTTTCCAATTTCAATCTGATATATATATATATATATATATATATATATATATATATATATATATATATATTGTATTTCATACTAGAATGTCGTGTTCGCAGTTTGGCACAGCTTTGCCACAGGAGACACGAAAGCGGTCGAACACGTCCGTCTTCTGGTCGGCTCCTGATCGTTGTCAGAAGGAGGCTAGTTTTTGGAAAAGAACAACCCGGATTTCTTTACGTAATCAGTATGAAACTTATAATCACCTAATGGACCTTCAACAAACAACAATAAAAAATTGCATTTGCAAATTAAATCATTAATAAAGGGGACAGCTATGAGTTGTATAGAAGACAAGGAGCGGTCTTCTGTCTACGACCAGGATGGCGCAGTATTTTCTGCTGTAGTAAAGGCTGTTTGATATTTACAAAAATAATATGACATGGACGTAAAAAAAATTATAGGAAAAGAACAGAATAAGAAATCTGGTAAACACTAAATATATTCAAACAATTCTCACTAGCAAATTAGGGCTTATTTATAAACAGTATAATTTACATAAGTACTTTTCTAACTGTATGGTGCGATCAGATTTCAGCCTGCCCTGTGCTGTCTCCTTGGTTCACGTTTCTGTCACAAGTTACAGTCATTACTTTTCTCCTTCCTTCAAGACAATTTTGCACTGTTCAACACTTTCATAACAATAACTTGCCGATTTACAGTTTCGAACATAAATTACTTGAATTTTATTAATTAATAACGTTGTCTGCACGCTGGCAAGACCGCTCACTTTTCTAGCTTAAAGTCGACCTTCTTTACGTTTTCACGTTACAAGCAGAAGTACGATGAAATCTGAAGATCTACAAAAGTTTTTTACTGTCATCTTTTATTTAGATCGAAGCGGAACGTCAGTTAAGCTTCTGTTAAAATGTTTCTTTGACTGCGCATTCGATGTATTAGCGTCCGCGCTAGATGCGCATCTTTACAGTTATGTAAATTATGTAAAACAAATGTCTTTCAAAGAATATGTCTCATCTCATAAGTTGATAATTTAATATACAGATATGTGACCAAATATATATATGAGGTGCGGCGATAAGACTTTCGTAGATGATGATGCTCAACCGACTTATACCGTGAAAGTGATACCACGGAAATGTACCTCCCTTTGTCAACGGCGTGGGTCTAATTTTTACGGAAGGTAAAGAGTTTCACCACATGGCTTCAAAATCGCGTGATATCACAGAAGAGCAGAGAATTACTAGATAGAGGAAATTAGTTGGTCCATAACCAGATGTCTGAGGACTTACTTTCAAGATATGCTTGTATACGTTTTGTACGCATCCAAATTGCTTTCTGGAGATATGTGTTTAGCAACGTGAATGAGATGTTTTACACGAAGTATGAACTGGAAAACATGTGAATGTTGTGAGATTTCGATCGTGTGTTGCGCATGATGTGAGATATATTTAAGTTCTGGCTGTTCCCATGGTAAGTTTCACCCCGATGATTTCGACAACGCTCACACATAGACGACCAGTTAGGATTATGCAATACTATACTTCAGGTGTATCTGAAATGTCAGAATGAGTTATTCACTCTGCAGTGGAGTGTGCGCTGATATTAAACTTCCTGGCAGATTAAAACTGTGCCGGGCCGAGACTCGAACTCGAGAATTTTGCCCTTTGCGGGCAAGTGCTCTACGGACTGAGCTACCCAAGTATGACTCACGACCGATCCTCACAGCTTCAATTCTACCAGTACCTCGTCGCCTACATTCCAAACTTCACATAAGCGCTCCTGCGAACCTTGCAGATCTAGCATTCCTGGAAGAAGGGACAATGCGGAGACATGGCTTAGCCACGGCCTGGGGGATGTTTCCAGAATGAAATTTTCATTCTGCACTCTCAAACCACTCTACACTTCTTCTAGCGAGTATTCAAGAACGATAAACTCGCGTAGTATCGCTAATTTCTGGTTGTCAAACCTCACTTTCACAATTGGCACCAGCTAGTTCATCACCAAACCACAAACAATTACCACAAACTATCGAATTCAATATCAATATCGAATTGAATCAACGAAATTCACCAATTTTGTCACCAAATTTGGTGACCAATTTGAACACCTACCAATTTTTTTGAAAAATACTTGCAGTGCGTCTTACCAGCTAAAATTTTGACACCTAGTCTCTTTCACTGCGTTCTTCCTGTACAAACAATTTAAGGGCGTGTTTCGACATTCGGATTGGACCATATCCTTGTAAGTTATGATCGAGGCGCGAGATGCCAAGTTAAATGAATTTGGTAAAAAGGTAGAAACACATAGAGTTAATTAAGACACCGATCTTGAAGAAAAATAAGACAAGAAGTGGAGAAATTTGCGCAGAATTACAGAATGAAAGCGTGGCACAAAATCGATGTCTACGAATGTAGGCAACCGCTACACTGTGAAACATAATGTAGAAGAATGTATGGTTGAAAATTATGAAGGTACGTAGGTGCATGGAGTGTCTACACCTATATTTCCTGAGGGCTGCAACACCACAGATATTCAGAAGGTGCAGACAGATAGCATATTCTAGGCGTACATGACAGTGACTATGCCTAAAGGGGGTCGCAAAACCGCGTGAGGAAGGAGTAACAGCGATGACTCAGACCACCGTGAATAGGCTCTGGATATAGTACTACTGAGGATCAGCTGACTGGTAAGAATTAGCACAGCTCAAATGGCTATTTGGTGTCCCGTATCTGTAATGTGGGGAAGGTGAAAGCTGTTCCAGAGAAATATATAGATATACCAGCTTATCTCGAAGTATTTATTACGCCCAGAGCTCAGAGAACAACGTTTGCTTGAATCATTTTCGACAAGAAAACATGATTTATAGGAAATCATAGGGAAAATAGTGTGAACCAAGCATAAGATCTGTGAAGCACGTAACTGAATGTAAGTGTCTCAGTGAGGAGTGAGCTCACTACTACAGTGGCTCCTTGTGCTGAGAGTACGTTTGATTCTGTGAAGCAACTGCCGATAAGAGGTAGGGATCTAAAAAGTTTCGATTTATAGCATCCGATGATAGTAGGATCTACATTGTGATATCGCCAATAAGTGAAAGTGCTCTGTGCGTGGCTAGGAGGCAGTCCATTTGCTGTTAGAGATTTTCCACACGTAGTGCAGTGTGTTTTTCTTCATGTGATAGCACCGTATATGTTGTGACGTGCGGATACTATTACGGTATTTTACAAATCGTGTGCAGGACTACAACAAAACCAGTTACTTATTATTAGCGTAACATCAGGTTTCATTTAATCAGTGACTCTCCCGGCTAAAGATAGTTATCCCGTTAAAGAAACCTTCACCTTGGAACATGTACCAGTGTTCCCTGACAAGCAGTGTAAATGGCAATAAATTTGTTTCACATGAGTGATGTCTGACAATTCAACGAACTATTATTCAAGGTGGTAACACTTTTCCTTGAACAAAATGAACTATTTTTGCACACAATACCACACGCGCACAACACTAACGTGTTCTTTCCCGACAAAAAATATTTTCTAAAGGTTCTTACGAAATAATCAGGGTTCATACTTAGCAGAGAACAATTTCATTACGTAAGATGCTGTTTGCTCCATATTTAAAGATTATTCATAATCTAAGCCGGATTTATCATTTCTGAGTGAGTTATGGGCCAGGAATACACAATTATTACCGTACAAATTGACCAGCAAGATTCATATGAGCTTAGTAGTCAGACTTATTAGTTCCGCTGCAATATTTCACTAAGATGGCGGCTAGCATAAGACAATCTGGTTCAGGCGCTGTTGCACTCTCAATAAATAATAAATATAAAATCTTTTCTGTACCTTAACTATATGCAATATCATTTAAAAGTGTTTCTCCATGTTAATCAGTCATTAATCAGCATTTAACCAATAATCCGCGCTGTGATCAATCGCGCTAATGGCTGTGCTCCATTGTAGCTGAACAGAAAACTTAACATTCGTATAGAAGGAGAATCATGTTAAGATAAAAATTCAAACACACATATAGAGTTTAGTGACACACAAACGCTATTTTTCAAATATTACTTAACAACATAATACAGTTTTACCGACCTCAGAGCTGCAAGACATCAATTGCGTCCGATCATTACAGCAGTTAGAACAAGAAGAACAATTATTCTTGAAGAATCATAGATAAAAAAGCATGGAGATTCTCATATCTTTTTCCGTGAATATTGTCTGAGATATTATTTTCACAGAAAATTATTATTTTAGTATCGATGAATTTTATTAATATCACGAGAATGATCGCTCAAATTCCACAAACAATGCTGTCGTGCATATTGTTTTGAATAAAATATTGTCGTGGATATTACAATGTAAAAGATCTAGAGCGCAGTTGGCGAAAGGTTGGATATAGACGTCAGTTTTAAGTGGAATCCCATGCAGAGTTCAGAATCAGAGAGTGTGGTGGTGACATATCTTCTGTCGTTGTAGATACACTAAGAAATATTTATTGTTTCACTGTTCATGTGTTTTGTAAGTCTCCTTGTGTATGTATATAGTATCAGCGCAATTTTCGTGTGCCATCCAGTTCAGATGTGCTTATTTAGCTAATTCTGCCATGTCTGTTGATGCGGCAGGCCCTTTGTGTAAATGTTATGTGCCAGGCGGATTGCAAATATGTTTGAAGACGTTTTAAATGTGTTCTGATGAGCCAGGTGTTCTTGTGTGGTATATTTTAAATGTATGTGTTTATGTAATATATAGTCTGCAAATTCTTGCTGGCAGAGATGTTCGTATAGACAGCGTGCTGAGCCTTTTATGTGTATGAGTCAATTTTCAGTGAATTTTAAACAGCAGGAAGTTTGTGTGCTTTGGTAGATTTGTCATGTGGGATGTCGTTGGTTTTGGCTTAATACTTGTTTTAAAGTGCTATGAAGTTTTCGTGTACTTGTTACATTGGTTCCTTACTGGCGTATTCCTCTGGAATAGATTTTCAGTGTGCAACGTATAGGGAGTTTTCGTGATCGTTGAGAAAGGTTTATCAAGTGTCTTATTTTTCGACATGAAAGTCGTAGATGATTAAACAAATTTCTTCTTTTGTTTGTTTTAGTAAAAATGTAACTTGAGGTGCCACAATTGCGCCCTCGTATGACTGCGGTGAACATTTTGATGTAGTAGAGTTGG
Source organism: Schistocerca americana (assembly GCF_021461395.2). Lineage (NCBI taxonomy): Eukaryota > Metazoa > Arthropoda > Insecta > Orthoptera > Acrididae > Schistocerca > Schistocerca americana. The sequence goes on from NC_060121.1 coordinate 481,010,481, forward strand.
ATGTATCTGGATGTTCTGCAACATAGAGTATGCACGATGATGGTTTTTCGTTTGTGGCGAGTTTCATCTCTGATATGAGAAAAGGTACAATAGTTCTCTGAGCGACACAAGACGTGTAGTGTAGTTTTTGTCAGTTTGCCGTTGTCCAGGTGAGATGATTATAACGTCTCACAGGGTGTTTTTATTTATTCTTTTGCTACTGTACATGGAAAACTATTTACCGTATAGGTACCTAACTTTATAGGAATGATGTTCAGACTGTGCTCTGAGGATTTTCGTTGCTGGTAGTGCCACGACAGGTCGTCAGCCGCCGGTACTGATACGACGGCTAGGTTTGAAACCCAAGCATCCGTGTACAATTGTTTGAATCGATTGTTTCACAATATTTCTCCCACATCCAAATGCATGAATGAATGTTTCGACCGGTACGTGAAACCTCTAACGCATGAGTAGAATGCCTTGCAAACAGCTCTATCGGTTGTTTTCATTCGGTTGCTCCCATCATAAGGGTACATACAACTTTTTCAGTCCCCACAATAATAGCTCTCTCTCTTTCTCTCTCCACCTCAATCTCTCTCTCTCTTTCTCGATCCCTTTCCTTCTCTGAAGCAACCGGGCACTGCGGGCGTTGCTGGGTCTCGAGCGGCGGGTCCTGACGTCCGCGGGTAATTGTCGGGGCGGACGGGCGCAAGCACTTTGCCGCACCGTGAGCTGCGGCTTAGCGGAGTCGGGCCGGCCCGGCGGTGCCGGGGCTGTGGCGACCGCCAGCCAACTCTGCAGGCGGCGCACGTACCGCCGCCGGCCACTTGCCGCGCGTGACCCGCAGCCGAACCACTCAGGCCGGCCGGGGAACCCCGTCTCATCAGCCGCTGATGCACCTGCCTGTTTTTCTTCTCCCGGCTTCTTTCGTCTTCGTCGAGGGGGAAACGCAATTCCATTTCCCTTTATTTTCTACCGTCGGTCTTAGGGCAAACGTAAGTGTAGTGCCAGGAACGGAAATGTTAGATGAACTTCACCACCTGGACAACCCCTTATAGAGTCCTCTTTTCGTTTCCCTCGGGCGTTGAGTTACATGTTGTTGGTAATGACGTCTTGCAGTACTTCCAGCACTGTCCTGGCAGAATCCGCGGATGTCAGTTTCCTACGAAGACTTTTCCTTGTCTTCTCAACTTAACAAGAAAGAAGTGACTTACTTTGGTGAAGGTAACCTGTAACATTTTCCGTCACATTGCTACCTCAGTTTTAGAAATTACGTAGCTGCATTCTGTCAGGGTTTCCATACACAAACAGACAAATTAAAATTGTCACTATTTCCATACAGTGTATGATAAAATAGGCAGGTATTAACTGAGGTACCAAGGGCAGAAGTACAGGGGATACCCAGTTTGAAAAGTAATTTCTTAACATTCTGCGAAGTTGATGGACTCATCGTCTTTGTTTGTGTGTTCGGATAACTTACATTAATAAGCACTGTACTTCTGTACTTCTTTCATTGGCAGCATATATTACAATACGAGACATTTCAATACATTCGTAAGCTGCACTTAAGTGTTTTGAAGATTATCGAAATGTTAATTCCCATAGTGCTCACAGCCATTTGAACCATTTGAAGATTATCGAAATGTTTGTGTACTCAGTCTTCCTATTTAAGTTACAATGTATTCATACTTTAATTCGTTTAGATGTGTTAGTACGTAACATGTAAGATGACAGAGAAGTTGACAAATGTCAAATGGTCGTTAACAATTTTTAATCTCCCATTGGCAACAGATGTATTTTCTGTGACTATCACTTAGGCACTGATAACACATCTCGAATGGATTCTACAACCTCTGTCAATATCTTTGTGACAGAAGACCATTGTCCACTGCAATTTGGGCGCGTACTTCACTCTGTTACCTTGTTACATTAATTATGAGCCTGATGCTTGCTTCATTATATGTTCTTGATGCAGCTCGTCTTCAGAGTAGATCTATAAATACGGGCATCACATATATCACTAACTTATTTTGTTTTGTAACTACTGATTATATAAATATTGAACATCTTTGTGAACGACCATTCTGCCTAATTATAGACTTTTTCACTGTAAATATATCCCTCAACTTGGCCTGATGCCTGACCGGAACTGCTTGTCTTTAATGAAGTAACATTAGTTTATACATCAAACCGTGATTTGTCGAAAGTACTTAAATTATTTGGGCTAGACATTAAGCATCTGGTACAGGAGAAAACATGTTCCCACTGCATAACTTTTAGGGCACATTATAATTGTGCTGGAAATGGGAAATTATGTGTTATCACTGAAAGATGTATGTCGATAATTTCCTAAAACTCTTAGGTAAACTTGTTATTACATTCATATATTACTTCACTCTCAAACTGACCAACTGATTTCACCCAATAACTTCTAATCTCTTCTTTCTTTATTTCCCATCTTGACCTTTTACGTTCCTGTTATCTAATTGATGCGTTTCGTTCTCTCGCTGATTCTGTCTTCAGTTTATTGCTATCTGAGTTTATTGTTCTACATGCAGTACTTTGTACTTGAAGTAGTTACTGTTGTTTTATTCATTATATCAGCAACGGTTTTCTACAGTCAGTAATCGTCAAAGTATTCTGCTTAAAATATAGGTACTTTGATATTTTCAAGTAACATAATAATATTTATAATGAAGGATATTTATTGTTACCACTGACTATTCGTTTCCAGAATTATTAGTACTTTACATCAATGTCTTTTTAGGGTACTTGCGACTAAAATTTACCTACTTATAGCACTGACTGAATGAGGGAAAAATCTCAACAGTGTTTTCATCAAAACAATAATTTGGCTGTATTTTAAATAAATTGTGTCACGTCCTTCTGTTATTTCTAATTATTCTATCTTTAAATTACTTTTCTTATTCTTCTGAAGCGGGAGATTTTCCAAATATCTTTTCCATATACTCCACAAAACCTGTTAATTTTGTACTCATTCACGTGTTAAGGATGACTAAAGTAATTAGCATTAATTTCGTCATTTTTTCTGATAATCTCCACAGATTTCCTCACGAATTAGGTTCCAGTATCTTTTTCATTATTATTGAACGCATCTATTTTCTTAGAATTAGTCACTAATTTGTACTGCTTGTAAATCACTTTTAACAGCATTTTCCTTTCTAGTTAGAACTGGCTAGATAGCTTTGAAAATGTGATTAAATTGTTTAAAACATGATATTAATACTACAAGAATGGATTGCTCCTCTGTACAGTGAAATAGTAAACAGAAATTTGAAGAAGCTCATGATCTTATTGAGCCGAAAGACCGCTAATTAAAATCAGAACTCTCAGTGGTTGAATCAGATTCAGAGTCACTGTGAACTAGCCCAAAGTGGTGAACTACTTTGCACACTCGAGGCCAACAAAACTTCTTCGATGAAAAATATAAGTAACCTGGCCTTTTTTCTGCGTCGTCGTCACCGTGTTCACACTTGGTTCCCTTATGGTGCCGACGGAAGGCTTCGAGCTCCGACGGCGGGACCCTTCGCCATCGTCTGACGGAGGAGTACATGTTCGCAAGCAACATTCGCAGCGGCGGCGAAAGCGGATGTGCAGGTCGTTACGAGGAACCTGTGCCAATCCCACACACGAGGATGATGTTGTCAGAAGTCCGGACGAGTGCTCAGCTCCCAGTTTCAGCTGACAGTGACGGAGAACCGTGCATGGCGATCACGCTACCACTTGTCCCCTCTGGGAACAGTATAACGAAAGAAGTCTGGGTGGAGACAGTTGTTTCCTCTCCGGCAACATACAACTACTTCCTCACAAGGAAACACCATGTGGGTAGCCAACACTCCCTCAACACAACGACATGGGGAGACGATGAAGAAGTCCGTCGGGGACGTCACTGGGGTCGACGAACCCAGCTTAGGTCCTCCCATCAATGACTGACAAGTCTGCCCCTGCGGTCAGGTGGTGTGGGTAATGTCACCCGTTGCGCTCTCTCTCTCTCTCTCTCTCTCTGTCTCTCTCTCTCTCTCTCAGGTAAGGAGGGCAAATTTTCAGTGACCTCACGACAAATCTATAGATGGGCCACGGTCAATACTAATATCATTCACAGTACGGTAAATATACAGTTACTCCGAGACATTATTCTCGAGTTAGATGTCAGCAATGCCCTCTTATAAGAAGTGCATATTGTGACGATTCTAGATATTTCAGAATACGATTTGTATCACTCTGTTGGTGATCAGGCTGGATGTGGCGTGATGATCTACATCCGAGAAAGTCTACCGGTCATAGACATGTCGGTACTCCCATTTGCACGGTGCATGGCCTAATGGCGTACTGGGTTTCCTCTGCCTGCTTTCCAGTGCCACTCCAAGTATTAAAGTCAATGGACGACGGCGGGACCGATCCCAATGGAGTATTCCGTCATACAGGACTGTCTCCTGTCTACTGTGCCCTCAAACCCCTTATCGAAGCCCTCCTACCGCGCCTTACGGATTTCAACCTACGCAGCTATACCATTCGTTGTGAGACATGTGAAGATAACCTTCTGCTCGTGGCACTGACACCTATGGAATCAATCGTTCCGACAGTATGGAAGACCTTCGGCAAGCACCCTCAATGTGGCCAAATCATAGTTTGATTCAAAAGGTACGAGCACATCAACAACACCATCTCCACTGCAGCCTGAATTCAATCCACTGAGCAGCCTACGTCAACACCTATGTCTTGCTTAGGCTGGTAAACAATGCCCAAATCTCCAATCTTCCAATGGCCCTTGGGTAATTGATATCAGCAGAAACCATCTTCACGGTCCGTCAGAACCCACTCACACCTCCCACTTTAACAGGAGGACTTCTGGTCTCATCCACGTTACAGCGAGGGCATCCATTTTTTGCTTAATTACTAATTACGAACAGCCTCTTAAGAGCTCTTATGCAGGCCTCCCCTGTCTCGGCAGTGAATGTGGCCCGCATTGCCCCAACATTTTCCCACGTATCGACCTAGTCACACTCAGCTGCGTGCGCGATGCCCTTCTGACAACAAAGAGCATCATGAGCGAAAGACTTTTACAAGTTGTTTTCACAATGCTTCCCCCCAAAATATGTTGGAGAACTTCTTCCCAGATATCTCTTGGACATCAGTGTGGAAGAACAACCATGTGTCCTTACTTATAACCGACGCAAGAGCCCAGTGGAACCGTGTCATTAATGTTAACTAACTGACACACCAGTGACTTCAATGTGTAGGGCTGACCGAATTACCATTATGTACTTGCTGCCACAGCGATGGTACTGATGAGCATCATCTCACATGTCCGTTGATGCACAATGTATGGAAACTGGCACGGTGCCTACGTCAGCCGCCAACGCCTGTCAGCTGGCAATACCTTTTCCTTACAGAGGACACACATTTTCTCCTCGACAAGCAACATGCTATAACATGGTTTAAGGGCCTGACGAATGCATACCTTTACAGCGACGGGGCACACTCCGAGCTCGATTTTCAGCATAATTTTTAGATGCTCACACCACACCTGAAAGAACGCCATACTATTGCCGTCAATTGGCTAATTACTCATACAGTGTAATTTATGAATCACTATCATGCCTCACACCTCAACACACCATTTTCAGAACGATATGGTGTAACAGCCGATTTCCAACCAGCGAATGGGAGACACGCTCGAAGAAGTGCAAGCTACATCTCCCAAATTGTCTTTCTGTGTTTCGTCTTTATTTCTTTTTTATTTCATCGCCACATTGTTTGCAAGCCTTGAGCTGTTTAGGGAGGTATTCGCTTACTGAGCATTGACAGGACAAAAGTTAGTATTTTAATGATAATAATAAAATTAAAAACAATAACAAGTAAAAACAAAACAAAAATCGTATTCTTTCCCAATTTGACACTGTCAACCTTAGGTGATGGGGATACCATGACCAGGCGTCGGGTTGTGACCCCAACCCATTTAGCCCCCCTACCCTCTGACAATCGTACGTCCCCTTATAAAAAAAAGGGGTTTGGGTCTTTGATTAGTGTCGAAACGTCCTCGGTCTCGGTTTCGAACCCAGATATGGTTTAAATTTTGAATGAAAATCGTCAACATTCGCAGAGTAAGACTTCTGGCAAAGGAAGTTATTCTCATCGAGTCAATGGCCTTATCAAAGAGGGCGAAGAAGCGAACAGAGGTTCAGGTCACACTCTCTGGTCCTTGAGGTGGGGAACTGCCATTAAAGGCGGACGGATCAGCAATGATCAACGGCGTGAGGAAGCAGGAAGGAATGGAAACCACTGAACTGAAGACACATAATGTTTATCCACAGGATATGTGGCCCGTAAATGAAAAAGTGTCATTATTATCTCTGTACTGACAAAAGATATCGGAATAGTTACCCATTCAGATCTCCTTGAGATGAACATGAGAAAAGGATTGAATAACCAACGAAAGAAGAATGTTCTACGAGTCCGGGTGTGGAATGTCAGAAGTTAGTACGTGGTAGTGGATCTACGAAATTTGAAAACGGAAATGCGGAGACTCAGCCTCAATATCGTGGAGGCCAGTGAAGTGAAATGGAAAGAACATAAGGATCTCTGATCAGATGAGTATAGGTAATATAAACAGCAGTAGAAAATGATATAAGGGGAGTAGGATTTGTTATGAATAGGAAGCTATTGCAGAGAGTGAGTTAATGTGAACAGTTCACTGATACGGTTTTCCTTATCAGAATCGAGTCCGACCCGATAGCTGAGTGGTCAGCACCACGGAGTGCCATGCCAAGGGGTCCGGGTACGATTCCCGGCTGGGTTGGAGACTTTCTCTGCTCAGGGACTGGGTGTTGTGTTGTTCAAATCATCATCATCTCATCCCCATCGACGCACAAGTCGCCGAAGTGGGGTCAACTCAAAAGACTTGCACCATGCAAGTACCCTAGCCACATGACATTTCCATTTTCCATTAGAATCTACAGCAAACCAACACCGACAACGATAGTTCAAGTGTACGTCGTCGAAATCTGAAGATGTAGAGATAGAAAAAGAATACGAGAATGCTGAATGGATAATTTAGTACGTAAAGGGAGATGAAGCTCTAATACTCTTAAAGGATTGGTATGCGCTTGTAGTGGAAGGGGCAGACGAAAGGATTACGGTGAATATGTGCTTGGTGCTAGGAATGAGAAAGGAAGGAGACTAACTGAGTTCTGTAGTAAATATCAGTTAGTATTAGCGAATATTCTGTTGAAGAGTCACAAAAGGAGCAGATATATTTGGATAAGGTCGGGAGGTACGTGAAGATTCCAGTTGGATTACATTATAGCAAGGCTGAGATTTAGAAACCGGATATTTGATTGTAAGGCGTAAAAATGAGCATATATAGATTCATATCACAATTCAGTATTGATGAAGAGTAGGCTGAAGTGTAAGAGACAACTCAAGAAGAATGGTTGCTTCGAGGAATAGGATACGGAGGTACTAAGGAATGAAGAGATACTCCTGAAGTTCTATCAGGTTGTCTGTGATACTGAATAGCTCAGTACGCAGTTCAGTTGAAGAGGAATGAACATCTCTAAGAAGGGCGGCTGCAGAAGTTGGAAAGAGAAGCATAGGTCAAAGGAAGCAACTGGTAAGAAGACATGGGCAACAAAAGAAATACTTCACTCGATTGATGAGAGAAAGTACAAATATCTTCAAGGAAATTCAGGAATACATAAATATAAGGCGCTTAGGAATGAAATAAAGAGGAAATGCAGGGAAGCTAAAGCGTAATGGCTGCATAAAAAATAAAGAAATAATAAAGAAATGATTGTGAGGAGGACTATCTCAGCATATAGGAAAGTCAACGCAACATTCGGTGAAATTGAAAGCAAGGGTGGCAACATTAAGAATGCAATGGTAATTTCACTGTTAAAGGCAGAGGAGAGAGTGGATAAATGGAAAGAGTACACTGAAGGCCTGTCTGATGGAGAGGACTTGGCTGATGTGATAGAAGAAGAAACAGGAGCCGAGGTAGAAGAGATTGGAGATCCAGTATTATACTCACAATTTAAAAAAAAAGACTTTAGATGACCTAAGATCAAATAAGGTAGAAGTGGTGGTTAACATTCCGTAAGAATTTCTATGATAATTGTGGGAAGTGGCAACAAAACCACTACTCATATTGGGGCGTAGAACGTATGAGATTGGCAACATAGCATCAACTTTGGGGAAAAACATAATACACACAATTCCGAACACTGCAAGAGCCGACAAGTGCGAAGATTGGCTCACAATCAGCGTAACAGCTCATGCAACCAAGTTGCTGACAATATTGACATATAGAAATATGGGATGGAAACTGAGGATAAGTTACATAACGACCAGCTTTGCTTTATGATGGTAAAGGCACCAGGTAGGCAGTTCTGACGTTGTTGTTGATAATGGAACGGAGACTGAAGAAAGATTAAAACCCATTCATAGGATTTGTTGATTCGGGAAAAGCTGTCGACAGCTTATAACTGTGCAATATGTTCGGCGCACTTAGGAAAATAGGGGTAAGCTACAGGGAGAGACGTGCAATATACAACAGGTGCAAGAGCCAAGAGGAAATAATAAGAGTTAAAGACCAAGAACGAGTTCCTCGTATTAAAAGGGATGTAAGACAAAAGTGTAGTATTTCGCTCCCTACGCTTCAGTCGGTACATAGAAGAAGCAATGATAGGAATAAAAGAAAAGTCTGTGAATGGAATTAACGGTGAAAGGATATCAATGATTAGATTCGCAGATGATGGCGCTCTCCTCAGTGAAAGTGAAGTCGAATAACAGGATCTGTTGAATGTAATGAACAGTGTAATGAGTACAAAACATGGACTGAGAGTAAATCAAAGGCTGACGAAAATAATGAAGAATAGCAGAAATGAAAACAGCAGAAACTTAACAGCAGCATTGATGGTCACGAAGTAAATGAAGTTAAGGAATTCTTCTATCTAAATGGAAAAGTAACCCATAATGGACGGAGCAAGGTGGTCATCAAAGGCAGACTAACACTAGCAAAATGGGCATCGCTGGCCAAGAGAAATCTACTGGTATCAAATGTAGGCCTTCATTTGAGGCACTGAGATGTACGTTAAGAGCGCAGGATTCTATAGTAGTGAAACGAGGACTGTAGGAAAACCGGAATAATAGAGAATCGAAGCTCTTCAGTTGTGGTGCTATGGACAAATGTGGAGAAAGAAGTGGACTGATAACGTAAAGAATGGTGAGGCTTTGCGCAGAATCTCAGAGGAAAACAACACATGGAAAACACTGAGAAGAGGAAGAGACAGGATGACAGGACATCTGTTAAGGCACCAGGGAATAACTTCCCTGACATAAGAAGGAGCTGTAGAGGGTATAAATTGTAGAGGAAGACAGACTGGAATACATCCAGCAAATAATTGAGGACGTAGGTTTCAACTGTTACTCTTAAGATGAAGAGGTTGGCACAGGAATGAAATTCGTGGTGGATCACGTCACATCTGACAGAAGACGTATGCGTCATAAAAAAGTACCAAATATGGATGTAATCGACCCAGTTAGATAGAAATTAAAAAGAAAAATCTTTGTGGCAGAATCTTCTTTATACAAAAACTAAAGGAAATTTACCAAGCAAAGACTGATTTGTACTTGGCTACACACAAAACTCCCACGATCCAATCAGGAGGAGATTCAAGACATACTTGCACACATGATATACAGTGTGTCATCAAAAGTAACTGCCTTCCCCCCCCCCCCACACACACAAAAAAAACATAGTTTTTCATATTAGGTGCACTATGCTGCCACCTACTGCGGCAGATCCTGGCGGAGGTTCGCGTCCTCCCTCAGGCATGGGTGTGTGTGTTTGTCCTTAGGATAATTTAGGTTAAGTAGTGTGTAAGCTTAGGGACTGATGACCTTAGCAGTTAAGTCCCATAAGATTTCACACACATTTCTTCACTCCATATCAGCGACCTCAGTAGTCATTAGACATAGTGAGGGAGCAGAATGGGGCACCCGTGAACTCACGGACTTCGAACATGGGCAGGTGATTTGGTGTCACTTGTATCATACATCTGTACGCGAGATTTCCACACTACTAAACATCCCTGTGTCCACTGTTTCCGATGTGATAGTGAAGAGGAAACATAAAGGACACGTATAGCACAAAAGCGTACAGGTCGACGTCGCCTGTTGACTGACAGAGACTGCAGACAATTGAGGAGGGTCGTAATGTGTAATAGGCAGATATCTATACAGACCATCACACAGGAATTCCAAACTGCATCAAGATCCACCGTAAGTACTATGACAGTTAGGCGGAAGATAAGAAAACTAGGCATTTCATGGTCGAACGGCTGCTCATAAGCCACACATCACTCCAGTAAATGCCAAACGACGCCTCTCTTGCTCTAAGCAGCGTAAACATTGGACGATTGAACAGTGGAAAAACGTTATGTTGAGTGACGAGTCACGGTACAAATTGTGGCGATCCAATGGCATTGTGTGGGTATGGCGAATGCTCGGTGAAAGTCATCTGCCAGCGAGTGTAGTGCCAATAGTAAAATTCGTAGGCGGTCGTGTTATGGTGTGGTCGTGTTTTTCATGGAGGGGCCTTGCATCCCTTGTTGTCGTGCGTGGCACTATCGCATCACAGGCCTACATTGCTGTTTTAACCTACTTCTTGCTTCCCACTGTTGAAGAGCAATTCGCATCTTTCAACACGATCTAGCACCTGTTCATATTGCACGGCCTGTGGCAGAGTAGTTGCAGAACAATGACATCCCTGTAATGGACTGGCCTGCACAGAGTCCTGACGTGAATCATATAGAACACCTTTGGGTTGTTTTGGAACGCCGACTTCGATCCAGGCCTCAGCGACCGACATCGATGCCTCTCCTCAGTGCAGCACTCGGTGGAGAATGGTCTGCCATTGCCCAAGAAGCCTTCCAGCACCTGATTGCCGGCCGAAGTGGCCGTGCGGTTAAAGGCGCTGCAGTCTGTAACCGCAAGACCGCTACGGTCGCAGGTTCGAATCCTGCCTCGGGCATGGATGTTTGTGATGTCCTTAGGTTAGTTAGGTTTAACTACTTCTAAGTTCTAGGGGACTAATGACCTCAGCAGTTGAGTCCCATAGTGCTCAGAGCCATTTGAACCAGCCAGCACCTGATTGAACATATGCCTGTGAGAGTGGCAACTGTCATCAACGCTAAGGCTGGGTCAACACCATACTGAATTCCAGCACTACCAATGGAGTGCCCACGAACTTTTAAGTCTTTTCAGTTTAGTGTCCGGATACTTTTGTATATACATAAGGGCACAATCAGAAACCAACGAAAAACTGCCAAATGTTGAAATGTATTTCAAGAATTGGCTAGAAGTTATCTGTTTTTGTGTCAAAGGAAAATAGCCCCATTATACCGTAATTGTACCTGAAGTGACAGATGTATAGAAAAATAATTTTTTCAAAATAATTTTTAAAGCGTCTTGCAGTGATATGGGGCAACTAGAGTTACATATAAAATCTATGTTATGAGGAGTCTGAAACACTTTCTCACGACTTTTTAGCCATACGATTAGCACGATAAAATTGAGAGTGATTTTTTTTAGAGTTTACCATGATATCAGGAAAGTCTGTTCATCTAGAGAGGCCTCTTGGAGTGTTGATATTAACTGCCACTCTGAGTAAGTGTGTGCAAGAGAGCTTACTGTGGGATGTAGTAAATGCATGCAGTCATTGGACGGAGCCTTATAATATAAACCAAAGCTATCTTCAAACTGGTGGGTACCCACATCTGAAAGTCTGACACCAAATCCGGAACCCACAGGGACAGGAAGGGATAATAATAAGTATCGAAATTTTCCTCCTAACAGAGTTCAAGGGAGAGGTTTAAGAGCATATTTCAGAAACATAGGAGAAATTAGGTCTATCTAAGTGGGCGAAGTAAAAGAATTTAGGGCAGTACTGCAGGGCAGACCAATATGAAAACAACATGGGAAATAAATGACTGCTCCACATGATGGCTACACTGATGGAGCGGCAGATGTAAGTGATTCAGAGGCCTGGGATACTCACTATTTGGATATGATTTCGGTGCCAGTTTGGGGTATAATGCAGTATATGGTGCGTATGTTGGTTATGTGGCTACTCTGTTAAATAGTATAGGCTGCGGATGGTGGTTATGTGATTACTCAGTTAAACGATATAATCTTCTTTAGACGCTGCTGTAACTAGCGCGGAGAAAATTTAAATAGGCAGCTTGAGGTACAATGTGGGGTAGGAACAGGACAGTGGTACGTATCAGAAGAGGAAGAAGGATTACATTGTAACGTCCCGTTGACAATGAGGTCATTAGAGATGGAGCACGACCTCGAACTCGCCTATTATTTCTAATTATTTCTTTTAAAGGAGCCATACTACGATTTGTCTGCAGCAATTTAGAGAAAATAGGGTTTTCCCTATTTACTCTTAATAGCTGCAGACAAGTCGCAGTATGGCTTCTTTAAAAGAAATAACCGGAGAAATCCTAAAGCTTGATGGCCGGCACGAATGTGAACAGTTGTTCTCAGGTATGCTAGTTCACTGTGCCAACCAGTGCTCCACCTCGCTGGGTGACATGTTCTAAGGTAACGAAATGTCACTGTTACAGTAAGTAAGCTGTGGCACACACAAAAATGCCATGATGGTTTGTCTCATAAGTTTTATAAAATTAAGAAATTAGTGTGCATTAATACAAACATACAAATATTTTACTACAATCTTCTCTTGTGTCTACACTACTGGGAAACATCTCTATTGAACTCTCTGCTATTTTCATCACTCCGAAACCGATTGCAAACTCTCGACCAACATCTGTGCGATGGCATTAGATGACTACTCCTATGTGAACTAATGCCGAAACACTTTATTAGGAAGGCCTTTTGAAGAAGAAATTGAGGTAATTCAATCAAAGCATTACTTAGGATACAGTACTGAGATTACTAATAACTAAAAAAAATTAAAACTCAACAAAAATGTCTCTAAGGTTTACATGAAACTATTCTCTTCGATCAGAGGAATAGGAAACAGAAATTTAATTTTGTACAGTTGAAGAATTATAACAGGTATCCATGCATCTCCATCGATGTTTTAAGTCATTAACGGTAATCAAAATGTCAATAAAGATACATCCATAGCTCTAGTAATACGTTGCTTAGACATAATCCAGTTTCAGTCTCTTAATTCTTTGATCGGACATAATCGTTTCATATAGATCTCACAGATTTTTTCTTTTGATATTTTTGTCTATTTTTAGCCCTTGCAACCGTTCTCACATAAATGCAGTTAAATTAGTGTATTATGAACATATTATGTGTGTGTGTACAGAACCAGATTTTTTTGAGTATCTCCGAACGTCAGGTGAATGCACTGTATTATGTATACAATCACCCATCAGCATAACTTCGTAAATCTGTTTTAGGGTCTACATTAAGGAAAGACGATTCAGAAGGATGTAGGCGGCAGTACGTACTGGGAGATGAAGACGCTTGGACAGGATAGAGTAGCACGGAGAGCTGCATCAAACCAGTTTCAGGACTAAAGACCACAACAGCAGCAACATGTTGATAATACTCTGACAGCATATTGTGTACTGCTTACTATCCAAAAATTGTGTTTCAGAGACCAGTTTTATTGTTCATGGATGTGTATAGCTTTAAAGTTTCTTCAATTTATGTTGCAACGAATATCTTGATTTTTGAAAGTTAATTAATGGTGGTGAGTGTATTGCAAAATTTTAGATTACTGCGAAATTCGATTACACTGATCTCAAGAAATTTAATCATATATCAACTTTTATGCGACAAACATTTTTTTAATATATCATCGTTTAGAAGAAATTCCCTCCGAACCTATTATGTCAAATTACCTATTGGCGCGGGTTTTACCCATTAAATGTGACAGTGGACACAAACCAAAAAATGCGTATGGCATTCTTATGCCACCTCTATGCACTCGCCAAGTTTCCTCAAGATAGTTAATCGACACTTGGGAATGTTCCTTGTCCCTGATGTTTGAAGACCATAAAGGATATCATATTTAATTCTATTTTATGCGCCAGATAACTGCCCAAAGTCGATGAAAAACACTCAAGAATCGATCTGATATTTGGTTTCCTAACCATTTCTTTCATGAGGACATCTCATATCCTTGGGATTCTTCCAACGAATCTCATTCGACCATCTACATTTTGTACAGTTTGTTTCATGTGATGGCTCTACTGCGAAAGATTACTTCTTAATTTTACGATTCCATTATTTTACTATTATTTGTGGCAATAATGTAGTCACACTCAGTTTAGTCGCAGTACATTAGAGAAACTTTGGTGTTGTACGCTTAGCTGCAAAGTATCGCATTCATTAAGGCAAAAGACTAATGACCGAAATTAAAGCTACATTTATTTTCATTTAAAAACTAAGCATCAGTCACCGCATTGTGCGACGAGACTTTTCAGGTCTTCTTGCATTGCGCTACCCTTTTCGGGCGATACAATTTTTCTACGCACAGCAGCTTCACAGGAAAACTGTCACATGGAACTTCCTTCGTTATACACAAATTCATTATAAGTTCTACATGTTGGGAAGTACAGAATCTCTTCCCAAAGCTTGGGCTGTGCGGTACCACATGACTCGTCTCAATGGTTCCAAATGATCTTCGGCTTCTTTCTTTCACAGTTTTCTGTTATTTGGCTGAGAAGAACCAAATTTTACAACAGCCAGGCTTGCCATATTTGATATACAATGAAAATACCAATAACAAATGCACGAGAAATTGTCAGGTGAGTAGAATCCTCTGCATCATTTTCCCATTTGGTTGCAGTAGAAAAGAAATTATCAAGAAGTGATCTTTGTGATTTATATTGTTCTAGGAAGAGACTGAGAAAACGCACATTCATTATTAAAATTAGTTACTCTTTGAGTGAAGATGTGGTGTTCAGAGTAAATTAACAGGGGTTGGAAAAAATAGGGACAGATGGTGAGAAATGCATGCTTGGACATAAAAGCAGATGCTAGCCGAGTTTGTAGTTTCAGCTGTTGTATTTGATCACGGATGGCATCTTTGCAATGTATCATTTGTGTACAAAATAGTGTTCTGTGTAGTTAGCTGTGCATTAACTTGGAGGTGAGTAAATTGGAACATGGCCAAATTATTTGTCTGTGTGTAGTGGGTAGTTCTGTAATCAAGGTAGCAGAAGTGTTTTGAGTACTGGGTATGGATAGTACCATATCGAAAATGTACACTATGTAGGAAAAGTAGAAAAACACCATCCGGTAAATCATAAGGTGAACAGAAGTTTGTGTTCAGTGATAGTGACGGACTGTTATGGAAGAGAATTGTGTGGAGTACGACAGCTGATGAAGTAGCTGACAACTGAATACTACATTCACGAATCCTTTTAGGACCAACAAAAAACGTAGGCTGTTGCAAAAGCAGTGTTGCGCTGTAGAATAATTTCATCGTACGAGGACATGCTGAAAAGTAATGCCTCAGAATTTTTTATCCACTTCTGAATATTGGTTGAGGCGCTATACTGTATGTCATGCATATTACCGGGTTGACTTTCCCATTTCACTGACGGAAGTTCCAGCAGTTTGCATGTATGGGACACGGCAGTGTACAGAGTAACAAGGTGGTGTGTAGCATAGCTATGTCAGTGCCTGACCAATAGCGTGCTGTAATCGAGTTTATAACAGCAGAAAACTTTCCTCCAACTGAAAACAACAAAATAATGAATGCTGTGTACAGTGATGCTCTTTAACAACATTGTGACCGGCGATGCAAGCTGGGTTCACCATTTAATCCCGTAAACAAGAGCTGGGTTGGGTTCATTTCGGGGAGAAGACCAAATTGCGAGGTCATCGATCTCATCGGTTTAGGGAAGGATGGGGAAGGAAGTCGGCCGTGCCCTTTCAAAGGAACAATCCCGGCATTTGCCTAAAGCTATTTAGGGATATCACGGAAAGCCTAAATCAGGATGGCCGGACGCGGGATTGAACCGTCGTCCTCCCGAATGCGAGTCCAGTGTGCTAACCAATGCGCCACCTCGCTCGGTCCCAAAAACAAGAGAAAATGATTGAGGTTCCTCACCATGGCCACAAAAAGATCAAGACCATGCCATCAGCAGGCAGAGTCATGGCCTTTAGAAATCTGAAAATAATAATTCGAAGAATTCGTACATACATGGGTCGCCCCATCTTAATTTCATCAGTTTCGAAAACTTAAAGAACACTGAGATCTAGTTTCGCAGGATAGAGCAAATCAGGTTATGGTTGTGCAGGGGGCCGTAAGCAGTTACTGTCAGTTGCACAAAACACACAAACTTTTATTTTCCTAAGAACCACTTAATCACACATTGCCTTAAAAGGATCAAATAAAATCAATATGGCTGAAGGTGTAGTTAAGAAAACTTGAGACACCTCCTGGGCTGAAGGCCCAAAACCACACCAAAAACACGAACGGTTGAAGGCCTGAACACAAGTTTAAAAAAAGCTTTAAAGAATACATGCGGCTGGAGGCGTTACTTAAAAAAATATTTCACGTAAATAGTTGTCTGAAGGCCACGGACAACACATTGAACAACTCAGGGCTTAGGGCCTTGATAACAAGAATTTCAGATAGAATAAATTTTTAAGAAAATTCGTTTTAAACAACTGAACCTTTAAATTTTAATTTAAGTCCGCTGAAGGCCTTATTTATAAATTAAAACAAACTAAATTAATAGAAGGCTGAAGGCCTTGCATAGTACATCAGACTAAAATGAAAATCACAATCTAAAAGCAATAGAACAGTGGTGCTCAGAAGTGTTCCAAGAGTCGGCCAGACGAGGTAGCTTAACGTAAAATGAAGTGAGACAGGCAACTAAGAGTAAGGTTAAATAATCGGATGGCAACCCAACCCATGGACGGCTGAAGGATCGACCAACAACCTAATCAATTCGCTTCCGCCCCACCAATGGTACGACAGTGGAAAATAACAGCCGAGGACGAAGATACCATCAACCATACGTCTTCAAAATTGTGGTCCGAAACAGGGAAGGCACAATAACCACCCTTAATAAATAAAAAGAAAACCTAAAAGACTGTCGAACTACACACCGTGCCGGACAGCATCAACATGGCGAGGAAAATCACACTGCCAGGAAACTATGCTAACGACCAGGGCTGGTAACTGGGGCGTTAACGTCCACAAGACAGAAAATACCGCTGGTGCACTTCACTGATAAGTAACAACCAATTTAACAGTTAAAGACCATACAGGAAGATGGCTGCAAAATTTCGCCGACTCCAACACACCATACGTTACTGACAGCCGAAATGGCCCAGGTAACAGCAACTGGCAATAAACGAAGAGACGTCACAGCAGCTGAGATTTCATAACAGGTTAACTGATTTCTCAGCTTTAGTGTCCTGGTTCGGTAGGCAACGAACTTTGTAGCTCTCGCGGATAGCGCCTCACATTCCGACCAGATGTACACGCTGCCAGCGGTCCCGGCCTAACCTTGCGCCATGGAGACTTGCTTGCTGCTCTCTCCCAACCGACCGACTACCTCAATACATCACGCAGACAGCACTAAAATAACTGCTCAGTCACAACCACACAAGCTACACATGGTTCCACGAAACACCACAAACAACTCGAACCATACTGAAACCAGTTACTGTGAAACAACTAGGGGGAATCACAAGTTGACACACGCAGAGAACCCGGAAGCGGTCAGCGACCTAATACTCGTCGTCAGATGAGACGACCTACCGAACGACCAATCATGGTCGTCCCCACTGAAGTCATGTGTGCCGGCAACGGTCAGGCGAGTCATGGCTGTCCGGACCTCACTGCTGCTCCGTCCCCACTTAACTGCCGAGACATGATGACCCGGAAACACTAGTGTTCGCTCCAAAGATAGCACGACACTTAGTGAAGACAGTAAACCGAATAAGAAGGAAATACCGCAAAGACAAGAAGTAAAGGAATAAAGGGCACGAACGTGAGCCGCGCACAGCTCAAACACTTTCCAGGACATCGCATTGGAATCTGTGCAAGCAGAGGTGAGGTTGTTGCTCCGTCAACAGTGTCAAACATTTTACAGAGACGGTATCAATAAACTCGAGCACAGCAGGCACCTGATTGCTTGACGGACTGTGTTCAAGGGCGCTGAGGTGGTAGCCACACTGGGTCATCGATGAGTGCCTGGGTGGGCAGCACCTGCCTCGCGCCGCCGCCACCACCGTCACAACTGAAGGACGTGGTGGTGGCACTGACGTGTGTGAGCGACATCACAACGCACTGATGAGCAGCTGGCACTCCTTCACAGCACGTGCACTTTCGCTCAGCAGCCGACTGGAGCTCTGAAGAAACTTATACATCCGTACACTTTTGGTGATAGATATACGTTTTTACAAATAATACTGTATCACTGACGCCTCTGGGCGTGAACTGGACCTTGTATCCACAGTCGATGCTCGCCCTCCAGTCCATAATGGGAACTCAGCTCTCAGGGCCACAACATTCGGACCGTAAAGTGGATGTGTCGGAACAGCAGGTGAAATGAAACGTTGTGTGGCTAGAGCCTCCTGTAGGACAGACCCGTCGCCTGGTGCAAGTATTTTTCGTTGACACCACTTCGGCGACTTGCGCGTCTATGGGTATGGGATGATGATGACAACACAACACCCGGTCCCTAAATGGGGAATATCTCCGACCCAGCCAGGAATCGAACTCGGGCCTCTTAGCAGGAATTCCGTCGTGCTAACCACTCAGCTATTTTTTTTTTTCATCGGAGTGACTTGGTACTATCATGACACTTCAGTAGACCATTGTCAAATCATCATGTAACATAAGCTGCAAACGGGAGAAAAAATTAATTATGGTAGAGTAATAAAAACATGAAAAAAATAAAAGAAAAAACAGAACATAGCCGGCAAACCATCACCAAGCTCACATGAAATGTATAAATTATTTTTATATGGTTTGTAATTTTTTAATTGTTTTGATATTTTGTGTTTTTTATTTTTTATTTATTTTTATAGTTTTTAATAGAATCTACGAGTAGAAGGAAAACAAAATCAGATTACATTCGAAATTGGAAACTAAGAAAATTGTGTATCTATACCTCATCGATACACATTTTACAGTATGACGTGACAGATGTTGACATAATAAACAAAACAAAATGAACAGGGAAACCAGGAGAGGACTAACCGAAGCAAATCAGGTGGGAACATATATAACAAAGAAAAACACTTATCAGAAAAATGAAATTAACCAACACTTTGCCGACGGAAAATAAGATTCAATATGTTGGGAAAGAGGTCTCAATATCAAGGCATTCGCAAGCATGTCCAATAGGCAGTGATCATGTACTGTATGAAGTTGATGTGGTCTTCCCCCTCACCTTCTACAACATAATGAACGAAGTGTCCCAGCTACCACATAACGGTATGTGTTTTCGACCGTGGAAAGAGAGAACGATATGGATGGTTCAAAATGGCTCTGAGCACTATGCGACTTAACATCTGTGGTCATCAGTCCCCTAGAACTTAGAACTACTTAAACCTAACTAACCTAAGGACATCACACACATCCATGCCCAAGGCAGGATTCGAACCTGCGACCGTAGCAGTCGCGCGGCTCCGGACTGAGCGCCTAGAACCGCTAGACCACCGCGGCCGGCTAACGATATGGATGCAATACGATGTTCGCGGTGTATGCAGTCTCAGAAGATCGAGTAAGGTAGGCCAGTTGTGTCCTGATCAAAGACCAGTTTCCCCGATGAGCTCCTCAAGTAAAGCGATGTCGTATCCTATCTGGAAGCTTACAATGATTACGTAAATCGGTGTCATTAAGACCAATACGGAGAAGTCGCTCGTTCATTGAGATCAAGTTATTTACTACCCGATACCACGAGGATGATTCGTGCATCGGCTAAATCGGAAGATTGATATTGAACCAAAATGTCGTACGGATTGTATGCCGCAATTCTCTTTCAACGGGGTTCGGGCAAGGGACTGCTTCCCATCAAGTATTTAGGAATTTCATGGTGAGGGCAGGTCTCCATAAGATGTCAGCCCCTAAATAGCTCACCGCTGTTTTAAATGATAATTTATGTGACCGGCATCAAAAGGGGGTTCAAGACTAGGCGGACGGACACAGAAAAATAAATGAGACGTGAATGTGTGAGTTTCTTCAGTCATCGTTAAAACTGTACGCCGCACATATAGCATCTGTGTCTTCCTCAATATGTCTGTCAGGCCCAACCCTCCAAAGGAACAGGCTTCGTTATCACTTCATACCGTAAGCGAAATACATGTCTCTTCCATAAGAAACGACCAGACTTTGTTGTAGTTTCTTCGCCATCACCGAAGGAAGTGGATAAATTTGGGCCATGCAATAAGCTTTGAATAAGATGTGTGCATCCAATATTCGGACTTTCTGGAGCATTGTAAGAGAACCCGTTTCATGCTCTAGTATAGCTCCCTGAATTTTGTCCATAACGGACTTCCAGTTGAGCGTCACCATTTTGAGAGGACAACGGTCAATGATGATACCGAGAGACGTATGCCGATGGGCCGCAGTAGTGCATGGAACAAATGCGACATCAAAACCTCGTAAGCGAAGAAGCTTGCATTTACCTTCATTAAGTTTTGCACCTCAACTCCGACAAAAATCATCGATTACAGCCTTCAGTCGAGGTATTTCAGCAGGATCGCGAAGTAGAACCATCACATCATCCGCGTATGCACGAACAGCTATAGTCACACCGGAAAGCGTTCAACTGCTCAGTTGGGATTCTAGCATCCTACGTAGGGGCTCCAGAGACAACACAAACAAAGTCATTGACAACTGGCTTCCTTGTGGCACTCCCCTACGGTTATTTATTGGGGGCATCAGTTCGCCATTAACAACCACCGTAGCCGAAATACCAGTAAACAGATCTGAGAGCACTCGCCGTGTGTTAACAGTGAAACCAACTGCCTCCAGAATCGGAAGCAGAAAGTCGTGATTAACGCGATCAAAAGCCTTATGGAAGTCTAGAAAAGCAAGGGCACAAGGAACGGACGTTACAGCAGCAACGGAAACTACGTCACGACACTCGACTGTAGAGGTAAGAATAGTACAACCAGATATACAGCTTTGATGATGTTTTGCAACAATCGTCTCCGTCACAATCGGCATCCTACTGGTAACTGCCCTCCCCACAGTATTATAATCAAAGATTAACAAAGTAAGTATGCGAAGGGTATCAGGGGCATCCGGTCCAATGCGTTTCGGGATTAAAAGAATTTTTCCCACTTTGAACGGGTCGGCACTACTCTACCCTGTAACACTTCATTCAAAAGGGAGTTAAAGGTAGCACGCAACAACTGCCAAAAGCGCAAGTAATTTTTTTTCTTAGGAAGTCTAACTAGATCCGGGGACTTTTGAGAAGGCGATCACACCATAAGTTTGCAAACTTCCTCAGGCTGAAAGGAAGCTAAGAGCGTTGCATTATGTTCAGGTGTAATTGTCGTATCCAAGATGCTGACATGTGGGTCGAAAAAGGTTTCATTGGACTCACCGACGTAATAGATTTCTACATAATACTGGTGTAAGATACGCACTAAACATTAAGGTACGTCCATCATTTGTCGTGAGAGAATGAATACAAGCGCGTCGGCGACGGGTCTGATGTCGAAGCAAATGATATAAGGAAGTCAGTTCTTCCGTCACCAATGAACGCGGCTTCGATCGCATTTTCAAACTTTCCATACTCTCTCAATACTATCTTCAAGGTCAACAATTTAGCCGTCGCACGTCTAACGTCCTCAATTCGAAGAGCAGCGTGATCCAAAGCAGTATAAAGTTTACGAAGGATGGAATAGTAATATTGATAAGTTCTCCGAAAGTCTGGCGCTTTGGCGGCACAGAAAACTATCACACAACGGTATATTCGATTTCAGGATCTGCGAGTGACACCAACTAACGGAATTATCACAATACTTGAACGGGACTTGAGAACCATGTCGCGACAGTAATCTTTCAACGTGAAGAGGATCCATAAATTTCACGTGAAACACGTATTCGTCTGCATCAAAATAAACGTTGCGGACCTGATCAGAGTTCACACGAATTGTATCGACAAGCCAATCGTAGATTTCTAGAGACCCGGGCTGCTCGTGTCACGTTGTTTTATCGAAAGGAAATCTCAAAGTACCTTTTCGTGGAACACACGTGGAAACCATGGTAGCCATAGCGGAGCGGCCTTCGCAGCTACAAGTAGACGATCACAAACAGACGGTAAAGGTGGAGCGGAGGCACTACAACTCACTCGGCAGACAGAACAACACTAACGTTGATAACTCCACACAAGCGACACTGCGGCAACTGAAATAAAGAGGAACATCCGTCCTCGGCGCTCGAAGCGGATCTAGCTACCGAGGCGAACGGAACTGCTGGTAATTACGGGGCTAGGTGGAATTATAAAACCACTCATCATCGACGTAAATGCCCGTAACAGGAAAAAGTGGAGAAACGTAATTGGTGGGATGAGCTTATCAAACACTGTTTTCAATTTCTGCCCGAGTCTACGTCCAAAGATTGAAACATGTCGGAGATCTTTTGATGATTTGAGTTGCTATATTCCATGGGCACTAAGTGTACTGCACATGGACACACTACTCCCAAAGGATATATGATCAGTTTGGCTCATCAGGTCAATCAGATGCACAATGTTTGTTCCCCATTGACTATACTGTGTTTCAAGAAGACAGGGCCCCCGTTTACGCAGCTTGCATCATACAGAACAGTTTTGTGAGCATTAAGATGAGTTGTCACATATGAGTTGGCCTCCATCGTCACCAGATCTCAATATCACTTAGCCCTTGTGGCTGCTTTGGAGGGAAGGATAGGCGACTGCTATCCACGTCCGTCATCGTTTTCTGAATTTTCACTATTTCGTAGGACGAATGATATAAAATTATTTAGAAAACCGTACAGGACTTTTCCTTATCGATTGCGAGAGAAGTGAAAGATATTTTGAATACTAATACTTTTCCTGCACGGTGTTAGGCGTTTTAACCTGTGGTGTTTTTGATACTTTCATACATCTGTCTCCGCAAGCCGGCCGCGGTGGTCATGCGGTTCTAGGCACTCAGTCCGGAACCGCGCGCTGCTACGGTCGCAGGTTCGAATCCTGCCTCGGGCAGTTGTTCTAAGTTCTAGGGGACTGATGACTACAGATGTTAAGTCCCACAGTGCTCAGAGCCATTTGAACCATTTGTCGACGCATGGATGTTTTATTTATTATTGACAGAGTGACGTTCTCGATTCACTGATTGTACGCCAAACTTAAATTTCGGTACACTTACTGTGATATGTGAATTAGCTGGTACTTATCGAATATACAGTTTTGCTGAAGACGGAACGAAATCGACGACGATGTCAATGCCATCGAGACACTATCTGTTTAACAGCACCCTATAAGAAGCCGAAACTGTTTGAGAAATAATGTTGAACGATTTACATTTAGTGTCAGATGAGTTCTGACATCGATAGGCCGGAGCAGGCTGGCATTTCGGCACGTGGACGCGCGCGGCCTCTGGCGGTGGTGGTCCTACTTTTGTCGCAGTAATCCCCAGAGACTGGGCCCGCACAGCACTACTGGTCGGTCGCTCGTAAACTTTGTGGCCGTTATGCGGGGAGGCGTGTGGGCGGGGAGACGAGCTCTTGACGCCGACGTCGGCGCACGCACCATTTACCACGCACAAAGCAGCCAGCGGAGCCGTTACTTCTCTCGTCTGCCCTTCAGGAGACTGTTTCCCCATCGTTCACATTCGCAAAATTCTAGCTGCGTTCACATTTGCATGATGTCCACTGCTTGATATTGCTACAAAACATCTTGAGAAATTCCTAAGGGGAATACTTGCCTAGCACGGCGTTTACTTTTATTCGCAATTCGAGTCTTGTAGAGAAGGAGAGTAATACTTTTTAGTGTGGCTCATGGACACTTCATGTGTATTGGGAGATTAGACCTCTGGGGTCGTCATCATCTTCAGAGTAACATTTAGGATACGTGTTCGCAGCGTCACAATATTCTGCATAGGAGATTTATTTATTACCTTCATCCACCGTTGTTTCCACTAAGTTTCTTGTAAAACATGCCAGTATTCCTCTTTTCTTCACCATCTTCACTTTAGCTCCATTATATTTTTAAATACGATTCATTGCAACATATTCTTTCACTTTCTTGCCTTAAAGCAAGTAGGCATTGTCTGCGAACCTTTGGATCCTGCTGAAACATCTGTAGCTTCCTTGCAGGATGAATGGTCACCTGCAAAGGTTAACTTTGGTTGCAGTCACGTTGGCAATGTCATTGCTTTCTATGACGTATATTGATGTGGTCTGTAAGCATTAGGTTTGTTATCCGTGACGACTGCTCTCTGCCAGGAGGGTTTTATCTTCTTGGAACCCTAGCACTGGAACTGTTTCTCAATAATCTATAATTACGTTTTATCTTATAATGCTTATCTCTCCTGCTAATTTTTTTGTCACTCTCTGTCCCATGTGCGGTCCGACACACCGCGAAAATTAAGTAGCCATAAAAATTGCGTTCGCAATTTCAGCGAAAAGAACCCAGTATCTTATGTAACTGTATTAATACCACACAAAAAATTATTAAAACCATTTTAAAATTTATTTTTACTACAAAACCACATTTAAACAGCAATCTGCACAAAATTTACACAATATTACATGATAATGTTTATTCAATAAAAACTAAAATACCGTCACTAAAAATTAAACTCTTTACTACATTTTTACTTTTTATTGCACATCTAACAATAGAAACATAAGTAACTCCCATAAAGCAGCCAAAATATCAAACTTTCACTAGTACATTTTAAGTTTTTGGTTTCCTTGTCGGAAGTCTTTCTGCAATCCGTGCATATTTTTGTAGAGTATACAAGGCATGTTGGTTTCATACAACAGTCCCAAACATAAGGCGTCTTCCCCTTTTATGTTTGGGCCATAGAAAGATCAAGTTGTGTGTTTGTTCACTGCCTGTACAGCCGCTTCAGCTCTCAGTTCTGCTACATCCAGAACGCAGTGAAAGGATACATGAAGTTCACGGGATTGTGAGACTTGCTGATTCGCTATTCCATCTGAGGTGTCACCCACCAACAAGTCTGCAAGCTCTTTCAGAAAATTAAAGGGCTTGATTTGGGTACTGTGTTTGTAGGAGTTGTGAAGGATCAACGCATTCAACCCATTTTGGTCCAACGAGCGTAAAAACAACGTCAGTATCCATCGTTTGGTATGTCTCGCATTTGAATACTTGGTACGCTACTCATCTACGACATTAACACCACATTTACTGTGAATACAGTACGAAATTATTGTTGATTTACCTGTATCTCACCTTTACAGTCATCGTTCTGCATGTACGAAATTAGAATGACAACCCACCATTGTTTGGCAAAAATACAACTAGACTTAGATCATGCACGAAAGCATACTTTGTGGAACCAACTTCCTTGTGTCTCGCACGTAAGAATTCTTCTGGAATTTGTCTCTCCGTCTTTTTTACCAAATTTTTCCACGTATGTTAGACCTTTATCAACATAAGTGAGATATGTTGCTAAATCGATTCAGCTAAACCGATAACCTACGGTATTATTGTGGTTAGTCTATTCAAATTGTTAAGTTAGCCTAATCACAGTATTAGTTGTGTTTTGGAACTTCTTTTCCACTGACCCTAGAGTTTAACCATCTGAACTCTTCCTGTGTACTCATAAACATATGGATTAAAGATATAACCAGAGCGAGCATCAGTAAAGCACATGACCTTTAAGTCATTCTTGCATTGTTTCATTGTTTGTTTGGAATGTATAAGTTCGGCCTGGATTTTTCACTAAATAATACCAGCATTTCTCTATTATTGTACGACTTTTAGCGGTTGACAATAAAGAAACTAAAGGATATTTTTTTTGTGTCCTGAACGGATGGCAAGGCCATCTAATCTCATACACGTTACCAGTATGCCAAAACGGTGTATGGGGACAAAGTACCATAATAAACTACGTGCCGTCACAAATTGCTTTTGGTATACCAAAATGAACTTCATACCAGATATCTGGATCATTTTCAGTCTATTCTGTGTTTATTTTTACATTAGTCCATTTTAGGGTGATACTCAAAATATAGTCAGTCACCAGCAAAGTCCAAATAGTAAGAGGATCAAGACTACTACCTAGTTGAGCAAGTGGTCGCACTATTGGCAGTTGAATATTATGCTGCCGAAAACGAGATCACTCAGAGGAAGCTCAGACGACCAGCGATATTTGTTACGAACAAATATTTCGACCAATATATCTAGCAGAGCCTTGAGCTAAAGACTCGGTCCCTGCGGTTCTGATTCATCACACTGATCACGTGTTTCGCTCGGGGATTTCACAGGTGGCAAAACAAATTCGTTTTCACTTTCAAATTGTTCCGATAAAGAATAAGTTTCACTTTCAATTTCACTGCCACTACATTATGCAACATTACTTCCTAAATTGTCCTCAAACATTGGAAAACAGTATCCTCAGAGTCTGCAACACGAACAATAGACGAAGACCTGGCTACTGAATTCATAATGCAAAATCCCAGGTGTGGTGTCAGAGACGGCTAGCACGAAAATCTAGTAACACCATCGGTCTTCAACACCTTCAAGTGGATACTAACGAAGAAAATCACAGTAGCTTCGGGAAGAACAATTAGACAACAGTTTAGGTTTCTACTCCACCCCCATGAGGTAGCAACAGAGTGAAAATAAATGCTAGTGGTCTGTGAGAGCGCAACTGGGTTCAAAAATGGTTCAAATGGCTTGAGCACTATGGGACTTAACAGCTGTGGTCATCAGTCCCCTAGAACTTAGAACTACTTAAACCTAACTAACCTAAGGACATCACACACATCCATGCCCGAGGCAGGATTCGAACTTGCCACCGTAGCGGTCGCACGGTTCCGGACTGCGCACCTAGAACCGCGAGACCACCGCGGCCGGCCGCAACTGGGACATGAGGGTTAAGCTAAACCTCGACTTTACTATCTACTTACGGTAACAATTCGTTTCTTTCTTGTTTGTGAAATTTTATTACTCCATTTGGTTCTGATACGTATCATACATGATTCGTCCATCGTGGTACATAAGCCCGATTTGCCTTATTTATATCTATCTCACTTGAACAATCTATTATGGCATCTGTACAGTCAACTTATCACTGAAAAATATGGCTTACCCAATAGTCTGTGACGAATTCTACAACTAGGGGAAGTTGGGGTTACTAACGTAATGGATGAGGTTTAGAGGGTGTGAGTTTCTATATGAAGAGAGAGACTGTATTACCGTGAGAAAATTGTTATTGCTGTTGTTACTGTTGTTGTGGTCTTGAGCCCACAGACAGGTTTTTATACAACTCTCCAAGCCACTCTATCGTGTGCAAGCCTTGCAACCCACTTCCTTTGGAACCTGTTTACTGTACACGTTGTTTGGTCTAGTTCGCGCGGTTAGAGGTGCCGTGTCACTGACAGTGCTGCCACTCCCGTCGGAGGTTCGAGTCCTCCCTCGAACATGGGAGTGTGTGTTGTTCTTAGCATACGTTAGTTTAAGTAGTGCGTAGGTCTAGGGACCGATGACCTCAGCAGTTTGGTCCCTTAGAAATTCTCACACATTTGACATTATGGTCTGGCTCTGTATTTGTTGCCCCACACTACCTACTAACAGTATACCAGTGTTCCCTTTATGTCTCAGAAGAAGTCCCTTCAAATAAGCCCTTCTTAGTCAAGTTGTGGCACAATTTCCTGCCACCCATCCCCCCCCCCCCCCCTCCCACCGCACAATTCTGTTCAATATCTTATCATTTGTTATATGATTCACCAGCTAATATTCAGCATATTTCTGCAGCATCACTTTTGAAAAGCTTTTCTCTTCTTCAGTGAACTGACTACTTTCCACGTTTTACTCCCTCATAGACTACAATCCAGACACATACCTTCAAAAAAATCTTTCCATCACTGAAATCTGTGTCAAATGAAAGAAGATACAAAGTTTGAAAATGAGTCCGTGATCATACTGCAGAACTTTTTTTTTTTTTTTGAAGGTCCGACTTCATCACACAAATTTTTACACTTCACTATTACCGGTTTCGGCTACTGCCATCTTCAGATCGTAAAATGTACGTATGTAGGCATAAATTTCAAAATATAAATGCAAGTACATATTAAATTCTCTATTTCCGCTACTAATAAATTTTCCATCTTCATAAACCCTTTTCTTCCCATTGTCAGCATACATTTTACATTCCCTCTACCTTTTTCATTATTAGTTACCTTACTGCCCAAATAGAAAAACCCATCTAGTGATTTTAGCGTCTTAATTCCTAATCTCATTCCCTCTGCATAACCTAATTCAATTCTACTACATTGAATAAACCTTGTTTTGCTGTTTTTAACGCTCATCTAACAACCTCTTTTGTAGACACTGACTATTCCGTTTGTGTTCTCTTACAAATCCATTGTTGTCTTTGACAGAATTATAATGTAATGTACAAACCTCAAATGTTTTATTCTTACTCCCTAAATATTAATGTCTTCTCCAAAGTTCTCTTGGTTCCTTTTACTGCTTGCTCAATGTACAGATTAAATAACATCAGGGATAGGCTACAACCCTGTCTCACTCCCTACACAACCAGTGTTTCATGGCCCTTGACCCTTATAACTGCCATGTGCTTTTGGTACGTGTTGTAAGTAACATAAAGTAGATTTCCCTTTCCTTTGCCAGTCTGTCAAAATAAGTCGCATGGTAAATATAGGCTTGTGAATTTGAACATTTCTCTGGAATCCATTGTGACCCTTCTCCTATGTGGGCTTCTACCAGTTATTCCCATTATTCTGTAAGGAACTCGTATTAATATGTTGCAACAGCGAATTATTAAATTGATAGTTCCTTAATATTCAGACCTATTAGCAGCTGCTTTCTTTCGAATAGGAAACATTACATTTCTGCTTTCTCATACATCTTGCACACCAGGTGGAGTAATTTTACCATTTTACCCAAAGCATTTCAGTAATTCTGAAGGAATATTGTCTAGTCTTTTCCTTCCTCATACATCCTGCACACCAGGTGCAATAATTTTGTCATTTTATCCAAAGGATTTCAGTAATTCTGAAGTAATATTGCCTAGTTAATGGGTCGTGTTCCGTTTTAGGTGTTCCAGTGCTCTGTCAAATTCTTTTCACAGTATCACATCTCCCATCCCATCTTCATCTGCGTCTCCTTCCCTTTCCGCAAAATTGCCATCGTTTTCCTTGTATAGTGCCTCTACAAACTTCTTCCACATTTCTGCTTTTCCCTCTGTGTTCAGTACTGATTGTCCATCGCATCTACATCTTTTCCCATTTCTGCAACACTTGTAAGACATCGTGGTCTCCTGACCTTCATTGCTTACATATTCCGACCTCACAGTCATATTCTGCACATCAAGACGCTTCATTTGAACCCAAACTCGATACGATGAAGTCAATGTTGTATGAATTCATGTAAACGATATGGAATTAACAAGTAAGCACACCATGGTTGAAATACTCGAGGCTGGCATACACACATACATTCCAGACATGACGATCACAGAAGCTTTTAGTTTGGGAGAGAAACCTCACAACGGGACCCCGGTCCCTTCAGAGGACGACCCAGCCTATGTCGGCCAGT
The DNA here is from genome assembly GCF_021461395.2 of Schistocerca americana. Lineage (NCBI taxonomy): Eukaryota > Metazoa > Arthropoda > Insecta > Orthoptera > Acrididae > Schistocerca > Schistocerca americana. The sequence continues at coordinate 481,040,228 of NC_060121.1, forward strand.
GACCGCCGGTGTAGCAGACAGCGTGGGCCTGAGTGAAAGGTGGGAACAACTGGCTGTTCGGCTTAAAAGAAAATTCCGCTAGATTGTGTGAGAGTGGCTTGCCCACGCATTCTTTACACATAGCATGCAATTTCAGAGATTTTCAGAGGGAGACAGCAAACGCCAAACGCCAATGCTACAGGTTTCCCGATTGGTCGCCTTAAAGGAAACGTCATTCTCCCGTTTTAGAAGAGCATTGCTGATTGGCAGACGATATTTCTGACGCCTTTAGCTGAAGAAATAATGGAAGAGACCGAAAGATATACCGCTTCACGTATGGCGTGGAGAGGCGCCGTTCCGTTGTCGCTCTTGGAGCGAGGAACAAGTCTCTCCTCAGTACTTCACTGTGAGAGCACCTCTGTCGAGAGGGAATCGAAGTGCTACTCTATATTGAGTCCTTGCAATCAAGCGTGGTTCACTGTGTTGGCAGACACACATATTGTGTGGTGTGAACGGACAGAGTTATAGCTAAACACCTGCGAGCGAATTTTGAGTGGCATCGCGGTGGACTCGTTATCTGACCGGTGTACCACGCCAATAGTTATACTAGGGGCGAATAGGAATCCTTGACTTCATCAAGGCGTAGGGAGAGTTTGATTGGGGGAGGTCAATCCAGATACAACGAGAGTTATCTTATTTGTCAGCAGTGAGCGGCGCAGACAGCAGTCATCGCAGCTTACGATATTGTGCGCTACAGCTATTGCGAGCCCCATATTTCCTCCACTACAGTACACTTCACTGCATTTCACACGCGACAGCCACGACCGTATCTAGCAACATTTTATAGGATAATTATTCAAGTGGCGTAGGCGCGCCTCTCAGCCATTCTGCCAAGTCAACAACCATCTTAAACTACGTATAGAAATTCCATCAGCGAATCCTATCCTTGGGAGGTAACTTCACATTCCGAAAAGAACCAGGATATAGCTTGTTCAATTCATAACTAAAAGTGGCATTGCGATTTCTCTGAATTTTTGCAAAATAAGTAATAACTTTCGTTAGTTTCATGTTTATCTTACACTAACTAGCACTACTCCAGTACCCAAGTATCCCACTAGTTATGTAAGAAATTTTGTGAATTATTGTGTCATTTCCTTACAGTGGACAACTCCAGAAGGTATTTATTGCTGAAAGTTTTTCAGGCATTTCTCTTTAGAACGTTAGGAGCGTCTGGATGACTTCTGTAGTAGTGTGGGGGTGGAAATTGCATCTTGCAGGAGCCACAGGGTAAAGGGTACATCTCAGATTAACCCGTTACGCAGAATAACAGAATAACAGATCAGCCCCACACCTCAGATAATGGCGACTCTGGCAGGATAGGTAAAATAGGTAAGCTACCAGGATAGGAAAATGTCAGGATAGTTAGGTACGCTAGGTCGCAGCAGTAGCACTTTGAAGAACTTTCTTGCATGCATTAAATAGCTATTTGCGAAGATTGGCATGAGAATAGATACAGGTAGTGAAGAAAGCAGAATTGTAGGGAAAAGGGCTTTTGTTATTGTGTTGGAAAATTTTGCATTTTTTTACTATTTTTGTGTAGCTGTTAGGGCATAGAATTTTCAGGTGATAGGAACAGACGCAGAGTGACGCAGAGACGTAGTGTGACGAAGCATCATATAAATTAGAATTAAGAAATAATATATTTCTCCCTTTGCAAGCGCATAGGTAGAGATTGGAGACTGTAGCAGAGCAGACAGAACATTAGCTGAGAAGTCACGACGTTTTTGTTGTTGTTGGTTCAACTAACTGGTAAGTGGTCGTACAGTTTTGTAGATAGGGTTATGGTGTGTTGAAAGAATTTCCATGTTAACGAGAGCACAAACCAAAAGATTACGTGAGAGACAGCAAGTAGACAGGATGGGGGAGAATCAACCAGATAGACAGCAAGTAAACGAGTTTTGTGAGAACAGGACCGAAGGTGAACCTGAAAATAGGACGGACGGTGAATCAGAGAATTGGACAGTCGGGGAGCTGCGGAATCAGCAGGCTCAGATAGACTGGGATAAAATTGAGACAGATCAGAAAGATGGGAATCGAAGGATTTGAGCATCGAATTTCTAGAATATGAAATTCCAGGTATGGCACATTCTGAGCCAGAAATAGATAGCCCACGTAGGAAATGGCAAAGATTAGAAGCGAAACGAGCACAGGAAACGCGTTTGTTTGCCGCATAATCAGGGACAGAATACGCGTCAATACAGTCAATGAACCGGCAGTTAGCTAACCTTCACAGAGAAGTAGACAGTGAGGAAGAGGGGAGATATTTAGAATACGTCGAACCTATCGTACACATTCTAAATATGCCGCAACAGCAGACACAGAATGTTGCGGGGTTACGAGCGCCACGAAAAGGTTCCGTAACAGACGAAAGTGTACCTCCATACACAAGATATACACAACAGAGAGGGCACGTAATGGTTCAATGACAAACGCAACTAGTCCTCAACACAGACAGCACGGGTTATTGTGGTTATCAAACTTAGAAACGCCACAGCAGAGCCCAGTAAACGACGTAACAGGGCGAGTGGAAAACAGTAGATCGAGAATACATAGTTCAACAGAAGGTAGTGTTACAGGACAGGACGTGATCATGGAGATGTTGCAAAAAATTAACGCTAGTATGACGAAACAGAATCAGGAATTGAAACAGGATAATCAGGCCATTAAGACACAGATCGAACAGGTTAATCAGAACCTGAGACAAGAGATTTAATCACAGATTCAACAGGTCAAAATTCAGATGGAAGAAAGGATCGCTAGAATTGATGGATCACTCAGATAAACAAAGACGCGAAAGAATCTAGAGAAAGAATTCAGGTACTAACACAAAGTCAGCAGAAATTACGCACTGATGTAAACAAGGTCCAATTGGACATCGTAAACGTTGACAAATAGGTGGAACGTTTTACGAAAAAAGCTACTTGAACAGCAATACAAATTTCGGAAGAACAGGCAACTCAAAACAAGGTCGCAAAGGTTGTACGAAAATGTGTGATCAGCGGATTAATAAAATAGAACTCAAAAACGAAGATCAGTTTGAAAAGCTTCGAACAGAGTTGATGCAAACTATCGAAGAAAAGATCGAGACCGATTACAGCCGTAGCGAAACAACTGACGCGTCAAGCATTAATTCAGTACACGAACACGCACCGTCTAAGAAAGTTGAAGTAGAAACAAGGCTAGACGTAACACTCGCGCAGAAATCGAAACAGAAAACCCCAATTAAAGTAACACATGACATGCCACAGGACCATGCACAGTACCCACAAAAATGGAACACATACGTTCAGCCGATATGAATCGAAAGACGGGCCACTGAACCAGTAAATCCAATGACACAACATAATAGCAGCACAGGTACTATACCACAAACGACGAGAGTATAAACACACGAACAACACTTTTGTTCACCAATGATACGATATGACGCGGATTTGAGTCAGGAAATTGAGAATAGGCTGACAGGCAGTAGATTACCAAAGAATAAACACGACGACACAAGCAATGGCAGATTATTTGAGTCCATCAATCAGCCGCAAACCGGATTTATGACTAGATATGATACAGACCACTTCCTTAGAGTTAGAAAATTTCAACATTTCAAGGAAGAAGGCGGTAGCTGGCATGCACGCACATTCATCGACCAGTTTCATGTAGGCTTACCATACCACTGGAGCGTAGCTCACAAACTTGACTTCATTTGTGCACACATGTCAGAGACAGTATGCTACCTGTACGTCTTACCTACAGTTCAGAACAGCATTTCTCGAAAGATATTGGTCCAAGGAGGCGCAAAACTAAATTAATTACGAGTTACTTCAGATGACACTATATGAAAACTTAGGAGAGAAAAGCGTGGTAATATTCTTTGATACAATGGACAAAAAGAACGATTGCCTAGACAGACCATACAGTAACGGAGAGCTGATACGTCTCTGTAGAATGAAATTACCGGTAAAGTATCAACAGGCAACAGTAGGAAAAATGAAAATACCGAAGAATTCAAAGAGGTTTTAAGGGAACTTGAATTTATGTTTAAAGAAGACGAGGTGAAAGCAAAAAGAAAGGAAAGGGAACAACAAAAGCAGATGAGTAGGAACGAATATTCCAATAATAATAATAATTGTAATCCTAACACCAATAATTTCAGGCAATTTAACAGACAAGGACAGTGGCACAATGGAGAGAATTGGCACAGAAACGATAACCAGAATAATTGGTACCGAAATAGGAACGGAAATGGACACTCATACTGTGGCGGATATGGATTTAGGAATCAAAGAGCCAATGGTGAAGGTCACTCTGAAAGAGGTCACAATGTTAGAAACAGCAACTGGCAAGACCAGAGCGCGAATAATTACCGAGGAAATTATGGTCCACAAAGACAAGAACAACACAGCGAAGAGAAACCAGAAGTAGAAATTAGGCCACCAAATACTACAAAACGTTGAGATTGAATTGAAAAATGCGGAAGAGGCTACGCAAACTAACGTCCACCCTATCTTATACTAACCACTAACTAAAAGTTAAATTAATATATCAACAAAATAACACATTAATTAAAAGAAAAAGAGACACAATACACACTAGCAATCTCTTGTAGTATCAAGTACACTACAACATGCACACAAACAATAAATGGTACGCAACAATTAAAAGAATGAAGAAGTGGTAGTACATAATTAGAATAAAGAAAAGACATCATATATATACAATAATTTTTGTCACTATCAGAAAATTTTTGCATTATATAAAATCAGATTTTTTTGTAAATAACAAATATATGTAAAACAAAAATTGTAAATATTTCTACGCGTCAGATGGACATCGCCACCAACACCAATCACCAGCCCCCTTAACACCAGATACTTCGAGATAGCGACGGAGAGGGTACAGACATGTTGAGAAAGCACTTAGGGCAATAACAACAACATGAAGACCAACGCCACACTGGAAATGCAGGTTGCGACCAGGATGGACTTCGGGAGGACAACGCGCAGCACGGACATTTCATATGTCACGATACTGCTACAAAACGGAAGAGCGAGAATCATAATACGACGAGACGACAAGGAAGGTACAAAAAATTACTAAGATCTACAAACTCAGCAAGTAACATTTGGAAAGGCAGTCAGATCCTACAAATCCTATATCACTCCACCACTAAAATTCACATATTCCTAGCCCAAGAAGAACAGAAGAATGCAAGAAAGAAGAGAAGAACAGAAGATGCAAGATGAAGAAGGGCTGAAGACAGCAAGATACCTTTCTTTTCTATCCTACAAAGCAAATTGCTACAAACGTCTTTCCATGAACTTTGAGGCATAGCAACTACTACAACCACCTCTCTAAAAATAAAGATTGAATCGTCAAACAAATACAAGCGAACGGCAAACGGAATATTAAGTAGTACCAACCAACATTATCTAGAAATAGATTCAGCAAAATGAACAGTATTCTCCCTACCACATCATCAAATCGCCATACCGAATCAGGTGTGAAGTATAAAGACGTCACAGCACAATATTGGGTGACGATCGTCGGTAGTCAGTTACAATCATCGAACTGCCACACCATCCCAGGTGTGACAGCAAAGGTGTACCAAGACATCACTGTTTATGCAGTAAACCACAATCATCATCATTGGTTAAAAGTACCACTCCATGATGACAATGTCAACAAGTAAGACCCGGCATCGATGGCCAGAGTGCTTGTCTCATGATTTGTAACACCCATACAAATGAGTCAACGCCTTCCAGTATTTCAGTGGGGATCGTCGAGCACAGAAACTGACGCAGGAAAAAAAACTGGATTTTTCTTCCTTATGTAACACTCAAAAACACCTTTTTGGGTTAATAATATTAATACCGAGGATAGAATTAAGAGGAAATGCTTCTTCATTCTTACAAAAAAAAAACTATGACACATAAAGGAAAAGATAATGCCAAAATAAATAAAACAAAGAAACACAACTGCGCTTTTGCGAACATTTACGCAAGCTTAACTAAAGAAAAGATATAACCACACTAAAACATGATACACTGTACACTTACGAGGTTACAAAAATTGATATTGTAGAAACAGTTTTTTTGGAAATGAAAAAAAAGAAAACCAGAGACACATACTGGCAACGACAAAGAATAACAACCTTTGTAAAGCCTATATTTGCGTAACAACTAAATATAAATTGTAAAATTAAAAAAAAAATAGAAACAACAGATATAAAGAAATCATTTAAAAACTGTTTAGAATGGCTGAGAAAGGTTTATTGGAACATCTAAAAGATCAATTTTTGCCTGTCTTTCTCAATGTTTTCCTCGGCATTGACAAACCCCAGACAACAATTTTGTCAGAAGGAGGGAGGTATGTAAGACGTCGTGGTCTCCTGACCTTCATTGCTTACATATTCCGCCCTCACAGTCATATTCCGCACATCAAGACGCTTCATTTGAACCCAAACTCGATAAGATAAAGTCAGTGTTGTATGAATTCATGTAAACGATATGCAATTAACAAGTAAGTGCACCATGGTTGAAATACTCGAGGCTGGCGTATACACATACATTCCAGTCACGATGGTCACAGAAGCTTTTAATTTGGGAGAGAAACCTCACAACGGGACGCCGGTCCCTTCAGACGACCACCCAGCCTAAGTCGGCCGGTGACCGCCGGTGTAGCAGACTGCTTGGGCCCGAGTGAAAGGGTGGAACAACCGGCTGTTCGGTTTAAAAGCAAATTTCGCTACACTGTGTGGGAGCGGCCATCCTACGCATTCTTTACACATAACATGCAGTTTCAGAGATTTTCACAGGGAGACAGCAAATGCCAAACGCCAATGCTACAGGTTTCCGGATTGGTCGCCTTAAAGGAAACGTCATTCTCCCGTTTTAGAAGAGCAGTGCTGATTGGCAGACGATATTTCTGACGCCTTGAGCTGAAGGAATAATGGAAGAGACCGAAAGATACACCCCTTCACATCTGGCGTGGAGAGCACCTCTGTCGAGAGGCAATCGAAGTGCTACTCTATATTGAGTCCTTGCGATTAAGTGTTGTTCACTGTGTTGGCCGACACACTTTTGCGGTGTGAATGGACAGAGTTATAGTTAAACATCTGCGAGCGAATTTTGAGTGGCATCACAGTGGACTGGTTATCTGACCGGTGTACCACACCAATAGTTATACTAGGGGCGAATAGGAATCCTTGACGTCATCAAGGCGTAGGGAGAATTTGATTGGGGAATGTCAATCCGGATAGAAAGAGAGTTATCTTATTTGTCAGCAGCGAGCGGCGCAGACAGCAGTCATCGCAGCTTATGGTATTGTGCGCTACAGCTATTGCGAGCCCCATATTTCCTCCACAACAGTACACTTCACTGCATTTCACACGCGACAGTCTCGACCGTACCTAGCAACATTCTAAAGGATAATTATTCAAGTTGCGTAAGCGCGCCTCTCAGGCATTCTGCCTAGTCAACAACCATCTTAAACTTTGTGACTTTGTGCAGAAATTTCATTAGCGAATCCTATCCTTGAGAGGTAAGGTCGCATTCCGAAAAGAACCAGGATATAGCTTGTTAAATTCATAACTAAAAGTGCCATTGCGATTTCTCAGAATTTTTTGCAAAATAATTAATAACTTTCGTTAGTTTCATGTTTATCTTACACTAACTAGCACTACTCCAGTACCCAGGTATTCCACTAGTTACGTAAGAAATTTTGTGAATTTTTGTGTCTTTCCTTACAGCGGACGACTCCAGAAGATATTAATTGCTGAAAGTTTTTCAGGCATTTCTCTTTAGAACGTTAGGAGCGTCTGTCTGACTTCTGTGGTAGTGTGGGGGTGGAAATTGCATCTTGTAGGAGCCACAGGGTAAAGGGTACATGGGAGACTAATCCGTTGCGCAGAATAACAGATCAACCACACACCTCAGACACTGCCTTCAACTTTCTAGTATAGTCCTTCCACAAACTCCCTCCACCTTCAACTTTATTACTGGTTTTCCATGTAAGCTCTTGATACCTACACAGCTGCTTGCCTTTTTTTCAAATGTCTCTTTAATTTTCCTACAGGCTACATCTATCTTTTCCCTAGTTATTTATGCTTCTATATTTTTAGTTCTTTCTCTAGCCACTTACCGTTAGCACTTTTGCACTTACAGTCAATCTGATTTTTAATGTTTATATTCTCGTTCGCCTTCTCCATTTTTATATTTCCTCTTTTCATCAGTTACATCTTGTATAATTATCGGAAGATTTAAGCTCTTCTGTCCATGTTTTCTTACAAATAAATTTGTTTCTGCTGAGAGCCAGCGTTAAGCAAAACATAGTTATTCTCGTTTCTTTTATTTCTGACGTGTTTCATGCTAGTCAGTGGGTTCTCACTATCATGCTATGAAACAGAAAAAAATTGTCTATATTACTTGTACAAATACAAAATTAGAATTTTAGGTCAATACTTCAAAATCTGAAAAACAGACAAAGTTTTGCTTAAATACCTTGCTACCACATCCTGTAGTAAAATACAGGAAAACTACGGCATGTGGTAACAAGGTATATATGTATTTTGACTGTTTTCCAAATTTGTAAGTAGTACCTTAAAAACTCAAATTTATATTTGTAAAGGAACGAAAGAACATTTTTCCTGTTTTATGTAAACATAAAAAAAACCGCTGATGATATGGAACTTCAGCGGAGCATGCCTTGAAAATAAAAAAAAGGGAGACCGTGAGACCTGAGTTTCTCTTGGTATATACAGTGTTCAAATAACTTACAGGAATGCAGCCGGGTAACTTCGTGTACAACTGCCGATATTTCGATAGGAGTACATCCTGCCATTTTCAAGGCAAAATTACGGCAACTAAGGACTGCGCAAGGGAATTTAAAACCTCAATTTTCAGAGAAAATCTGAGAAGGCAACACTCATACACCCACTGAAAACACTAGCGAAATCACAAGCCAGAGATGACAAATGTCACAAGTTATCGACAGTTAAATTAATAATCAACGGAAGAGATGGCATAAAATATGTCCATCAGCTTTTTGACAGGGGAGATAGCACGATGGCATGTAGAATTTAAACAAAAACCACGCCTCTTAGGGAAAAGGCGGGGCAGACGCTGCACATTACTGCAAATTAATTTTTATCAACACATAAACACTTAAATCGCAGTAAAATCAGGCAGTGTTGACGGTTTGAACATTGTACTTTATCATAGATACCATAGCTTTACAAAAAACTTTATAACAAAGGAACATTCTTATGATGTACAAAGGTTTATTAATTTCAATTAATTAGTAGTGGGGAACACGCCTCAGAAGGAGGGACAGATGGCCAATGGCAAAATACATTGAAAATGACTTTTACTTTGATTTTTGTGTTTCAGGTTTATTTTTAAGACGTCCACACAAACGACACATGTTCTCATAGAGAGTGTATTATTCACGAATCCACCTACAACATCCTACACATTGAATCCAGTCAGAGGTTGACGTTGTTTCTTGATAAAGTTCAAGGCAATCTACACATTCGTTTCCTTCGAAATTTAATTTATAGGAGGAACTGCCTTGTGGGGACATATCATCAGAATCTTTTTCTGAAACTGAGTCTTCAGACAGATGCCTCTCTGGTGATGTTTTCCCTCTGGTTTTGGGGAATTGATTTCTTTTAGCTGCTACATTTTTGTGGGCAAGAGCTTTTCATTTCTTGTTTCTTTCGGTGATTTTCTTTCTTTTCAATGCTATAAAATCGTCGGATGTTATATATGAAGCTGATTGCTTTCTTTTGGATTGATTTCTCTGAGGCAGAATAGGAACAGGCGAAATCTTTTCCAGCAATTTGGATGGAGTCTCTCCATGAGATGTCACTGAGTTCTCATTTATACAGCAGCTGCCTTGATCAGTTGGTCGATGAGCAGCCAAATTTGTGCAGAGTTTACAGGTAGGAGGGTGTTCTCTTAACACATTTGTTTCAGACCTTGAGGCTGATGGCTCATCTGGAGTCAGATAGATGGAGACATTTGCAATAGTTGGGAGTTGTATTATTAATGTCTGAAACAAAGGCATGATTTGGAATTACTCCTCTGTCAAGCGGGATAGTTCCAATAGCTCTAAATCCGGATACACCAATCTGGACAGTGGCAGCACGAGTCCATGCTCTGAAGAGCAACCCTCCAAATTGTTGCCTTCTAATTCTTCTGTCTCCTCTTGCATTACCTACAATCCTTGAATGACAAACCTCTTTAAAGTGGGATTTCAGCGGCTTGAAAAATGATCGTCTACTGGTTGTAAAAAGGGTGTCGTGTGGCTGGGCAAAAAAATTTTCGACCATTTTCAGCAGCTGTACCCAAAAGAGTGACACAATTCATATGAAAGGCATGGCTATCTAACAGAAGCAGGAAGCATCTACAACGCCGACGAAACTGGTCTACACTAAAACAATGAGCATTGGAAGGCTGTTGCGGCAAAACGATTCAACAACTGATCCTGGAGTCGTGTTGTCTTCAGCGGCTTGTTTTTTATTCACTCCTTTGTAAACGAAGTAAGGTGGTAAGAAATTTCCGTCGCCATTACAGCATGCAATAACTGTTACTGTCTCTCCTCTTTCAGAAGATACTCACATGACGCAAACCAAGATCATCGTTCACGGAAAGTGACAGCATCCTGATCTTAGACGGTGGTGGAAAAAAAAACACTTCACATCACGTTTCTGCAAAATACGACCAATCCTGTTCGAAATGCACGCGGCGTAAGACAAAAAGGCCCTCGCCATTACAGCAAGCAATAACTGTTATTGTCTCTCTTCTTTCAGCAGAAGTAATGACATGGACATCTCTGCTTCCTTTTGCCGCAACAGCCTTACCATGCTCATTGTTTCACTGTAGACCAGTTTCGTCTGCGTTGTAGATACTACCTGGTTTATCCAAAAACCCATTTCCGGTCAACGTTTGTGTTAACAGATCAAAGTAAGAATTGACTTCGTCTCTGTTCATTCCAATCGCTCTGGCTACAGAAAGCCCTTGCACTTTTCTGATGCTTAAGCGCTCACTGCGCTCTAATAATGAGAGAAACCAATCTTTCCCTGTAAGTTTCTTTTCCTTATTGAATTTGTTTTTCAGTCCCATCTGACCAGCTAAATTGGAAGCTATTTGCCTGCCGTCTGACGGTTTGGGAGCCAAGCCATATGATCGCAATTTCTTTATATGGGAAACTAATTTCCTTTCTGCATCTACACCCAAGTAGTATGATGGTCCACATGCTGCTTTCTTGAAATTGTGCGTAGCAAGCCTTCTCCTTAATGTTCGCTCTGGTACATTTTTCATTCGACCTGCTTTCCTTTTAGCATAACCGTCCTCTTCGACTAGGTTCACTGCCTCTAATAGATCTTCTGCAGTCCATTTTCCCCTGTCTGTTGTCCTAATGCGTTTTCTCGGCACTTTTCTGTAAAACAAAAACGTATGGACTCCTTTTAGCATTGCAAGCATTGCAGCATTTGTCCCACAGTAATCGTGCGTCATCTGTCCGTGTTCGTAGGGACAGATGCCGCACCCTCATTTTCACCAAAGATGTTATCGGAAGAAGCCATTACTCAACCGACATAGCCTACAAAGTTTCTACTGCACAATATAAATACAAGTTATAAGCTTCTAGGATCATATCTACTAGTACATACTATTAAAAAGGAATCGTGAAAAATTTCCTTGACTTACCTTGATATCGAAATGCTAGTTTATTAAACTTCTCATCTATTTTCTGCTCCTGAAGTACAAAAACTTGGGAGTAAACTGATCTCACCAGCGGTTACAACAACAATGAGCGTCGCGCGCACGACAATGTCTGCTGACGAATTTCTTGTAAGTGCGGCGTCTGTCCTCCCGTGTCATCTGTCCCGCTTTCACCTTATTTATAATGGTAGTTGCTAATTTAATTCGAACAGCTTGGTTACTAAGTTAATTAGCACAGCTTCGTTAATATCTCTATCCCAATAGCTGGAAGCGCACGCCAAATTCTCCGTGTTGTTGTATTCCAGCTGCCGAGTTAGTGTTCTGCCTAATGGCGGATTTGCTCGTCGGCTGTAAGGGCGTGTTCAGCTCACGCTCAATACTCAGGTTCTCCACAGTCCTGTTTGTCTGACCAATATATGGCATGCCATAACTAAAAGGAATACGGAAGACACCCACCTGACGCAAAACCAAGATCATCGTTCACGGAAAGTGACAGCATCCTGATCTTAGTTGGTGGTCGAAAAACACACTTCACATCACGTTTCCGCAAAATACGACCAGTCCTGCTGGAAATGCAGCCTGCTTAAGACTAAAAAGGCCCTACACTTTTGTGCCATCACCACAGTAGACAGCTGTTCGATAGTGCGACGCACGTCTGATCTGTCTTTCACCAGAACCACTCCGACAAAACGTGAAGTTGGGAATGGGCTAACTCAGATGAAAAATTGTCAGTGAAGGCGATGACATAAGCCCTGTAAAGTAAGGTGTGATGTACCTGTGCACGTTGAGTCGAATGGCAATACCTATCAGTCTGCAGATATAACTCAGTGTAAGGAGGATTCCAGTTAACGGCATGTCCCGACGTACCATCAATCTTCGTCCTGACCAACACATCAAGGAAGGGAAGACTGCCATTCTTTTCCACCTCTATCGTGAAACAAACGTTCGAGTGGACTGAATACAGGTTTTCTAAGAGTTGTTCAAATTATCGCTGCCAAGAGGTCAACCAGCAAAAGTATCGTTCGTAGATTTCAAGGCCGGCAGCTCCAAGGCACGTTCCTCGAAATCTTTCATAAACGCAATGTCAAAGATAAGTGACCATTGGTTTCTAATCGCAACTCCGTCTGTCTGCTAGTAGTAATGTTCATTTAATAAAACGTAAATGGAAGTCAACATATGTCGAAACACGTTCTTTAATTCAGCAGAAACCTAAGCTCAATCAATCGTATCGAAGAAGCCACAGATACACGAGTGCAGGATGAGACCACACCAGTATTTACTAGAATATCAGACTCATTCAAACACATTCGCCCTAATTGACGTACGAAATTCGGCGAGTTCATAATGTCTTTTATACCGACCTACCACACGGCACAACAGAGTAACTAGGTGTTTTGCTACACGATACGTCGGAGCACCAATGTTATTCGCAATCGGATGAACAGGAACCTCTTCCTTGTAGACCTTATGTAGGGCCCTATGACTTAGGAGGAACAGCACAGGAAGAGTTCAGACTCTATATAGTCTCCTGCGATAGGGAACTTTTCTTCAGGAGGCTGTTACTGTTTAATCATTTTTTGAGGGTTGAACACTAGCAGTGATCCTGCATCTACTCCGAATAAGACATTAACACAGAAGCTTTTGAACGTAATTCTGCTAGCCCAAAGCAACGCTAATATTACCCTTGTCCGCAGGTAAAATAACAATACAAAGATCAAGTCTAAGTGAACATAGAGCAGCTCTCTAAGGTACTGTGATGTTAGTCTTGAACGTAAGTGCCCCAGTTACGTGGCCTCTGTGTCGCCCAAAACGAAGGTGTTGCTCTTCGTCCGACTGTGAATAACGTTGGCGCTCCGATATCATTATAGTTTAATAAGACACCTTGGCATTGTGTTGAGCCCTTTCGTATGTCGGTGTGAGCATAACATTAAGAACTCGGGGGATTTCTTACGTCGATTTCAGGGGACGCTTTTGAATGACTCTGATATTGTAGTAAGTATTGATGCGGTCTCTCTCTCTTCATACATGTTCTTCTGAATCGTTACGGCTGATTGAACTTAGGTTCTGTGCTGAATTAAATAAACTGTTTCGGGTTTTATTGAATTCCCTTACTTTTTATTCAGTGACTAGTACTGCGAGCTAAGATGAAGTTGCGACGGGAAACCCCTTTGTCACCTATTTTTGCCACTTGTTTTTGGAAGATTCTGAAGAATGAGACTTGGAGTCGTCGGCTATGAAACCTGCGTGTTTTTTCTCATATGTAGACGAAACTTTTGTTGTTTGGCCTCATGGCCGTAAGAATTTGAATAGCTTTTTAGAACACCTGAATTGAGTCCACCAGAATATTTGTTCCACTGCGGAGATTTAACATGACGGCGGTCTTTCCTCCCTTGATGTGTTGATCAGCAGGAAAATGAATGGCACGTTGGGACATTCCGTTTACGAGCTTTCTACTCACACTGAAATAAATCTGCAGGCTGGTAGTTGTCAGCATTACACTCAAAGTGTAGGGATATTTCGTATCTTAGTTCACAAGACCCATTTCATCTCGGACCCTGAGAGTTCATCACCTGAGGTAGCTCATCTCGAAGTCACCTTTCGTCAGAATGGTTGTGGTGAAAGACAGATCAGACGTATGTTGCGCTATCGACCGTCTGTGTGCGGTAATAATAGTACCGAGATGGCACCAAAGATTAGGGCCTTTTTGTTCTAAGCCGGGTGCATTTTGAACAGCATTGGTCTTACTATGCGGAAATATGATGTGAAGTGTGTTTTTCGACCATCGTCTAAGATCAGGTTCAAATGGCTCTGTGCACTATGGGACTTAACTTCTGAGATCATCAGTCTCCTAGAACTTAGAACTACTTAAACCTAACGAACTTAAGGACATCACATACATCCATACCCGAGGCAGGATTCGAACCTGCGACCATAGCGGTCGCGCGGTTCCAGACTGTAGCGCCTAGGACTGATCGGCCGGCCCGGCCGGCCTAAGATCAGGGCCCTTTTACGTTCCGTAAAGGATAATACTCGTTTGGGTAAGGCGGGTGTCTACCGTATTGAGGTGTGTCATATATTGCTCAGACTGTCAGGGATGTGGAGGACCGCTGTATGACCATAAGCGGCAAAACACGCTTACAACCGACTACCGAATCTGCCATTGCAGAACATTGACTTGGCACCGCTCATACTATGGAATATAACAACACAGAGATTCTGGCACGCGCTTCCAGCCATTCGGATACTGTTATTAAGGAAGGTGGTGAAATTAAATTTGCAAGTAATCTTATGAAGATGTTGTTGTTGTTGTTGTTGTCTTCAGTCCTGAGACTGGTTTGATGCTGCTCTCCATGCTACTCTCCCAATACGTGCTGCAGCCTACATCCTTGTGAATCTGCTTAGTGTATTCATCTCTTGGTCTCCTTCTACGATTTTTACCCTCCACGCTGCCCTCAAATACCATATTGGTGATCCCTTTATGCCTCAGAACGTGTACTACGGACCGATCCCTTCTTCTTGTCAAATTGTGCCACAAACTCCTCTTCTCACCAATCCTATTCAATACCTCCTCATTAGTTACGTGGTCTACCCATCTAATCTTCAGCATTCTTCTGTAGCACCACATTTCGAAAGCTTCTATTCTCTTCTTGTCCAAACTACTTATCGTCCATATTTCACTTCCATACATGGCTACACTCCATACAAATACTTTCTGAAACGACTTCCTGACATTTAAATCTATACTCGATGTTAACAAATTTCTCTTCTTCAGAAACTCTTTCCTTGCCATTGCCAGTCTACATTTTATATCCTCTCTACTACGACCATCATCAGTTACTTTGCTCCCCAAATAGCAAAACTCCTTAACTACTTTATGTGTCTCATTTCCTAATCTAAATCCCTCAGCATCGCCCGACTTAATTCGACTACATTCCATTATCCTCGTTTTGCTTTTGTTGGTGTTAATCTTATATACTCCCTTCAAGACACTGTCCATTCCGTTCAACTGCTCTTCCAAGTCCTTTGCTGTCTCTGACAGAATTACAATGTTATCGGCGAACCTCAAGGTTTTTATTTCTTCTCCATGGATTTTAATACCTATTCCGAACTTTTCTTTCGTTTTCTTTACTGCATGCTCAATATACAGATTGAATAACATCGGGAAGAGTCTACAACCCTGTCTCACTCCCTTCCCAACCACTGTTTCCCTTTCATGTCCCTAGACTCTTATAATTGCCATCTGGTTTCTGTACAAATTGTAAATAGCCTTTCGCTCCCTGTATTTTACACCTGCCAGCTTCAGAATTTGAAAGAGATTATTCCAGTCAACATCGTAAAAGCTTTCTCCAAGTCTACAAATGCTAGAAACGTAGTTTTGCCTTTTCTTAATCTAGCTTCTAAGATAAGTCGTGGGGTCAGTATTGCCTCACGTGTTCCCATATTTCTGAAGGTAGACGACGGTTTTTGATTAAATTCTACACGGATTCCCATTCTCTCTCTCTTGTCAAAAAGATGAGGCACAGATCTCACGCTACCTCATCTGTTAATTATTAATTTAAACTTCTGACGTTGCTCATCTTTGGTATGTGATGGTGCTAGTGTTCACAATGTGTGAGCGTTATCTGTCCGGAGTTTCTCTGGAAACCAAGGTTTTAAATTCGCTTGCACGGAAGTTTCTTGCTGAAGCTGTGCCTTGAAAATAGCGGGGTATGCTCCTCTCGAAATGACGGAGGTTGTCGACAATGTCACCCGGTAGCACTCCAGTAAGTTGTTTGAGCAATATGAAAATTGTCTTTTCCTCAAGGCGGACAGTCCACAGAAAAAACTTTAAATACTATATCTCTTACGATATCCAACAATTTCTTCGATACCTTGTCTTCTTACGTATTGGATCCTCCACGGCCATCGCTATTTCATCTCACAAAGGTCCACATTCGTCTTCTGGTCGATTTCTTTCCTTTTCTTTCAGTCAAAAATTCGCTAATGCCCTCTTTGAAACTCTCAAAAGCAATTTTTTTCAACTAATCCAAGCCCCATCTCCTTAATTTCGTATCTGTCTTCATTTGTTTAGTTTGAATCTAATATTCTGCCGTTGCAAATGTCGTACAGTTTAAAGTCTTGTTCCGAAACATATGTCTTACCCTTATTTTATCAACCAGGACCCCTTCGATGTCTTCAGGTCCCTTCCACTTACAAAATCTTCATTAATGATTCTTAAACCATGTGTTAGCGACGATTAAATACGCTCTGTGCAATATTCTACCAGGCTGCTTTTCTTTGGTTCGTTTCAACCAGTCCATTTTTTTTAATTTTATTTTTTTTCTTCTGAGTGTGTCAACAGTATTTTGACTGGTTCGATGCAGGCCACTACAAATACCTCTCCAGTGTCAAGCTTTCCATTTCAGAGTAGCACTTGCAGCCTAGGTCCTCAATTGAATTCTTTTTAAAGAAGCACGTAGCCACAGGAATCCGTTTCACAGAAGAGGTAAAAAACTGCACAGACTTATTATATTTTATTTAATTTTTGTCA
The DNA here is from genome assembly GCF_021461395.2 of Schistocerca americana. NCBI lineage: Eukaryota > Metazoa > Arthropoda > Insecta > Orthoptera > Acrididae > Schistocerca > Schistocerca americana. The sequence continues at coordinate 481,057,517 of NC_060121.1, forward strand.
TTTAGAGTATGGTACACAATGATCTTTACAATGATATGCATACGAATACAAATATTTTTCTTCCCAGTCAGGTGCGTTTAAGTCAGTGGAGATATATCCTTTTGAAAATAAACGCAATTATTATTCTATACAAATCAATAAACAGCTGCCACATAATAAGACCAATATTCATCGTGTTCACAACCCGTTGTTGGCCATGCCAGAACGTCCTGACCACATTCCTTTTTCTTGTGAGGGCTATATTGTATCACCTTGCTGATGTCTTGCCTTTTCTCTGAATTGATGAATATTTTCTGAGTGTATGCATCCGAAGTTGGTAACTGCAGCTTATCGATACCCTGTTCATCGATTTTTAGCGGTCTGAAGGTGTTGCTTAGAAGATCATATATGTAATGTCATACGATTTTACAATTGGTGATGACTTTTGGCTTTACACGACGTGTGGTAATTAGCTTATTGCAAAGACTTGGTTTTCTTCTTTAGGAACCCTTTTTCCCAAAGACTATCCAGAAAGTGTATTTTCTTATAATATATTCCCCACCATCGTTTATAGTCTTTGATGTGTTCAGTTCGCATCAGCATGATAATGAATTTACCAGACTTACTTGATTCTATAATCTTTTTAGTAGATTCTTTTGGTGTGTAGACTTGGACATCTTTTCGCAAAGCAGTTTTTACAATACCGAAATCCTGACCACATGGAAAAAAGTGTGTCACCTAATTGTAAAAAACTTATATTCAGATCAGAATCTGCCAATAACTGTTTGAGAAACGAATGACGGGGTGATAACAGTTTTGTCCCATCTGAAAAAAATAACCTAAAGATATCTTACGCTGTTCAAAATAGAATCATTTATATTGTCTTTAATAAAAACACATGCCTCATTTGGGCCATACCTTGTCTGTCCTTCATGCTACACAAACGCTGCAATCCTCCCTGTTTTCATGTTATTTATTCCAAATACATTCATCCACAGCTGCCGATAATAAAATACTTCCTGAACTGGAGTATGTGGTCATGGCAAGTTCTGCATATAATCTACATCATCGGTACTGGAACAGAATTCCCCAATTTCATTACTTTTGAGAAAATTTCTTAGGAACTTGTATTTCATCCACATTGGCCATCCGAACGCGGTCATTCAATAAAGTATTTATCAGCCTTCAATTGATATCTTCACATTCTGAACAAATGTCGGTTTGTGATCTCCCAAATCGGTATGCACAGTTATGTTTACAATATTTTCAGTAGAAGGCATAGGTTACATCTGGATGTCGTGACAGAATTAGTTTGCGCATTGTTTTTATGGTTGCTTTAGCATCAAAATATTTCATATGTAAGCTACCACAATGGGTTGCTTTCATTGGAAAGGATTAAGTGTCATCTTTCATAATTTCACTGATTCACTCAGACATTGCCTGATTTTTGGCAGTCATTCTTCTTAGATCATTCTGGGATCTGTTCTGAAGCAAGAGACAATATAATCGACAAAGTCTCCTAGCAGAGATATCATACATGCACATTACAGCTCGTTTATGGTTGAAATCTGCACACTGTCCTGGAACGAGAATAAAAAGAATTGTAAGACTTAGGTTTACATAGTTCCACATGAGTTTCTGGGCGTGAACGTTTTAGGTACACTGTTTCTGCCTCAATAATATTTTGCAGAAATACGTTTTGTTCGTTTTCTGTAGTCAGAGCGTAGAAATATGAAGACATTTGTATTTTTCATCATCACAAGACTATTCCATGCAGTTTTTGTTACATCTGCACACAAGAAACCTAAAATGTAAAGTAAGGCACTTTTATTTTCCAATGACCCTGCAAAAGTTCTGATTATAAATTCTACTTACCCACAACACTTCCATGGTATCTGCTCTGCTACACCTTTTCCTCTGCATCAAATAATGTAGCTTCCTTTAGTTAATTCACCTTATAGGAGTCTTTGTTGCTTACACCATGTTTCTTTATCCTAAAAAAAAAATTTAAAAAAAATTGCTGCTATGCTGTATTATGTCTGGAGGTGAATAAGCTTAAGCTTCACTGCTGTCTGCCATCTTGCGAAAACTACTTCTGATGGCAGCGTCAGGAACTGTTCTATCAATGGTTTGTTTTTAAAACAAACGAAGGCGTAAGACGTGCCCTTTTAGAAACAATGATTGTTTCATTGTCCTTCAGAAACGCAGAAGGGATGCAGAGAGGAGCGCCATTTTTTCGCAGAATGTATATTTAATTTCAATATGTATGCTGAGATTAATAACTAAATTTTCCAAAATAATGGATAAATATCCTTTTAAAAACAAGCGATTCAATTATTTTCTCGGTCATGCACTATAGCTTTTACATTCTGCAACTCCCTCTATTATCACCGAAGTTATTTCCTGATCTCTTAGCAGATGTCCGATCATCCTGTCCCTGTTGCTTGTCAGTGTTGTCCATACAGTCCTTCCCTCACCAACTGTCTCAGAACCTTCTCAGTCCTTAACTTACGAGTATACCCAATTTTCAACATTCCTCTGTAGCAAATGCTTCTACCCCCTTATATTCCAGTTTTCACACAGTCCATGTCACACTATCTTACAATGCTGCTCTGCAAACGTTCATTATCAGAAATTTCTTCCTCAAATTTAGATACTAGTATACTTCTCTTGGCCAGGAACGTCCTTCTTTCCAGTGCATGGTGCTTTTTACGTCCTCTTTGCTCCATCATCCTAGCCAGCAAAACTCCTTAAGATCATATTCCTTAAGATCATCTACCTCGCTATCATCTATTATGATGCTAAGTTTCTCGCTGTACTCGTTTCTGCTACTTCTCATCACTTTCGTCTTTCTTCGATTTATTCTCAATCCACTTTCCATACTCATCCGGCTGTTCATTCCATTCAACAGTTCCTGTAATTCTTCTTCACTGAGGACAGAGTATCGTCAAGAGAACCTTAGCACTGACATCTTTCACTTTGAACTTAAATCCCACTGTTGAACGTTCCTACTGTTTCCATCATTACTTCTTTAGCATTTAATTAAACAGCATGGGTGAAAGTCTACACCACTGTCTTAGGCCCTTTTTAATTCGTACACGTCGTCCTCGGAGTTTTAGTCTTAATTTTCCCTTTTGGTTCTTGCTTTTATTGTATATTATCCGTCTTTCCCTATAGCTTACTCCTACTTTTTCAGGATTTCGAATATCATACCACATTTGGCACTGTATAACAATTTTTCCTGGTCGAAAAAACCTATGAACGTGTCTTGAATTTTCTTCTTGTTTTCACTATCAACCGCAATGTCAGTATAACCATATGGAGCCTTTACCTTTCCTGACACATCCTCAGCTTTATTTTCCATTCTTCTGTATATTATTCTTGTCAGCGACTTGGATGCATGAGCTTTTAAGGTGATGGTGTTATATTACTCACATTTGTCTGCTCTTGCTGTCTTCGGAATTGTGTGGATGATATTTTTATGAAAGTCTGATGCTACACATACACTCCTGGAAATGGAAAAAAGAACACATTGACACCGGTGTGTCAGACCCACCATACTTGCTCCGGACACTGCGAGAGGGCTGTACAAGCAATGATCACACGCACGGCACAGCGGACACACCAGGAACCGCGGTGTTGGCCGTCGAATGGCGCTAGTTGCGCAGCATTTGACACCGCCGCCGTTAGTGTCAGCCAGTTTGCCGTGGCATACGGAGCTCCATCGCAGTCTTTAACACTGGTAGCATGCCGCGACAGCGTGGACGTGAACCGTATGTGCAGTTGACGGGCTTTGAGCGAGGGCGTATAGTGGGCATGCGGGAGGCCGGGTGGACGTACCGCCGAATTGCTCAACACGTGGGGCGTGAGGTCTCCACAGTACATCGATGTTGTCGCCAGTGGTCGGCGGAAGGTGCACGTGCCCGTCGACCTGGGACCGGACCGCAGCGACGCACGGATGCACGCCAAGACCGTAGGATCCTACGCAGTGCCGTAGGGGACCGCACCGCCACTTCCCAGCAAATTATGGACACTGTTGCTCCTGGGGTATCGGCGAGGACCATTCGCAACCGTCTCCATGAAGCTGGGCTACGGTCCCGCACACCGTTAGGCCGTCTTCCGCTCACGCCCCAACATCGTGCAGCCCGCCTCCAGTGGTGTCGCGACAGGCGTGAATGGAGGGACAAATGGAGACGTGTCGTCTTCAGCGATGAGAGTCGCTTCTGCCTTGGTGCCAATGATGGTCGTATGCGTCTTTGGCGCCGTGCAGGTGAGCGCCACAATCAGGACTGCATACGACCGAGGCACACAGGGCCAACACCCGGCATCATGGTGTGGGGAGCGATCTCCTACACTGGCCGTACACCACTGGTGATCGTCGAGGGGACACTGAATAGTGCACGGTACATCCAAACCGTCATCGAACCCATCGTTCTACGATTCCTAGACCGGCAAGGGAACTTGCTGTTACAACAGGACAATGCACGTCCGCATGTATCCCGTGCCACCCAACGTGCTCTAGAAGGTGTAAGTCAACTACCCTGGCCAGCAAGATCTCCGGATCTGTCCCCCATTGAGCATGTTTGGGACTGGATGAAGCGTCGTCTCACGCGGTCTGCACGTCCAGCACGAACGCTGGTCCAACTGAGGCGCCAGGTGGAAATGGCATGGCAAGCCGTTCCACAGGACTACATCCAGCATCTCTACGATCGTCTCCATGGGAGAATAGCAGCCTGCATTGCTGCGGAAGGTGGATATACACTGTACTAGTGCCGACATTGTGCATGCTCTGTTGCCTGTGTCTATGTGCCTGTGGTTCTGTCAGTGTGATCATGTGATGTATCTGACCCCAGGAATGTGTCAATAAAGTTTCCCCTTCCTGGGACAATGAATTCACGGTGTTCTTATTTCAATTTCCAGGAGTGTATCAAAAAACAGTTTTGCATCACCTCGATTTGAGGATACTGGAACCTGTACAGAAAATTGGAATATAGATTAACATAAACATCATTTCTGAACTTTTTGTTGTTCATGAAAACCACACATTGCATGTTGTTCCACTATACAGCGAGATCTTCAGAGGTGGAGATTCAGATTTCTGTACACGCCGGTACCTCTAATATCCAGTAGCATGTCCTCTTGCATTGATGTATGCCTGTTCTCGTCGTGGCATACTATCCACAAGTTCATCAAACCATTGTTGGTCCAGATTGTCCCACTCCTCAACAGCGATTTGGCGTAGATCACTCAGAGTGGTTGGTGAGACACGTCGTCCATAGACATCCCTTTTCAATATATCCCAGGCATGTTCGATATCGGTCATGTCTGGAGAACATGCTGGCCACTCTAGTCGAGCGGTATCGTCATCCCGAAGGAAATCATTCACAACATGTGCATGATGGGGCACGAATTCTCGTCCTTGAAGACGAATCCTTCGTCACTATGCTGCCGATATGGTTGCACAATCAGCGGGAGGATGGCATTCACGTATTGTACAGCCGTTACGGTGGCATCCATGACCGCCAGCTGCATATGTCGGACCCGCATAATGACATCTTAAAACACCATGGAACGTCCACCTTGCTGTTGCTTTTTTATTCTTTGTTTATAGGGAGAGTATTTTTTTGTTTAGGTTGCTTAAGTATTTTAATTAAAAATGTTGTTTTGTGGAATCAATGATATGAATTTTTCATCTTAGGCCTTTAATTTGTTTTCTATTTCTTCTTTGAGTTTTTTTTTTAAAATTTTTTTCTAGAACTATAATTTTTATTTTGGGTACTTATTTTTATTCAAAGGATTTAATTCTTGAAATGGTTTGTTTAAGATGAATTAATTGTTTGACTTTTTTCTTTATTTCTTTTCTACTGGTTTAACTGCTTCTTATTCTTTTCGTCTTTTTTATTAATCAATATCTGGTGCTAATAATTTTTATTCTAGATTTTCTTTTGATGATAAGGGTTATTATATTTCATTTGGTATAATTGGTTTATTGTTTGTTGCTGTTTTTGGTGGTAGTCTTTTGTCTTGGTTAATTTTTCCTGTTCCTCATGTGATTGCCTTGCCTTATTATTTAAAGTTTTTAACTATTACTGTAGTTGTTTTGGGTGCTTATTTGGGTTATCTTATTTCTAATTTTGATTTTTCTCAAAATTTATTTTCTCTAAGTATACTTTCTTTTGTTAGATTTGCTGGTTCTATGTGGTTTATACCTTTTATTTCAACTAAGTTTATTAGATATGTTCCTTTAAAATTAGGGTTATTATTCATCTAAATCATTTGATTATGGTTGAGGTGAATTATTTGGTGGTCAAGGTTTGTATAGACTATTTTTTATTTAATTAGTTATATACAAGGTTGATATGATTCTAATTTTAAGATTTATCTTTTAACTTTTATTTTTTGAATATTTATTTTGGTGGTATTATTTTTCGTTTACTTAAATAGCTTATAATTAGAGCATGACACTGAAGATGTTAAGGAAGTATTTTTACTTTTAGGTATTTATAAATATACATATATTATTTTTACAGTGAAAATGTAATGTTTTATTTAAACCATATAAATTTTCGAAATGTTAACGGAGTTTAACCGCTAATATAAAAAGTTAGCAGTTTTCATATTGGCTTTACATTTCCTTAATTGGAACTTTATAGTTCAATTATATTATTAACAGTAATACACCTCTTTTTGGCTTCAATTAATAAGAATAAGGGTATTTTATTTACCAACCTTCCAGGTCGAAACTGACTGCAATACTTCGCTTCTTATTCTATTTTAAGGTTGATTGATTATATCAATACTTTTTGAATGCAACCGAAATGTTATAGTTAACTACAACCCTTTAATCTGCTCATTGTAAGGCTTCTTGATTTCATTCATGGTATAGTCCACCTAATAACACTATAATAAAAAATATTGTTGATACTGTTCAGATTATAATGTCTGAAGTTTTAAAAATAATTACAATTGGAAGGATTAGTGCGATTTCTACATCAAAAATTAAGAAAATTACTGCAATTAAGAAGAATCGAAGGGAGAATGGTATTCGTGCTGATCTTTTTGGGTCAAATCCACACTCAAATGGTGATATTTTTTCTCGGTCATTAATTAATTTTTTTGATAATGTTGTTGCAAGGATTATAACAATTATTGGAATAATAAATCTAATAAAAATTCTTGTAGATAAAATTAGGATTGTTTTTCTCGATTTATATCAAGCTTTTTGATTGGAAGTCAAATGTACTATTTATACTAGAAAAACAATTATCTACCACATCAATAAATAGAAATGTATAAGAATAATCATACTACGTCTACAAACTGTCAGTATCATGCTGCTGCTTCAAATCCAAAGTGGTGTCTTGGTGAGAATTGGTTTATTGAATGTCGAAGTAGACATGTTGATAAGAAAATTGTTCTGATAATTACATGTAGACCATGGAATCCTGTTGCAACAAAGAATGTTGATCCATAAACTGCGTCTGCAATGGTGAATGGTGCTTCTCAATATTCGTATGCTTGAAGTATAGTGAAGTATAGTCCTAGTAGTACTGTGAAGAATAGTCCTTGTAATGCTTGACTATGATTAGATTCTATCAAACTATGATGTGCTCATGTTACTGTTACTCCTGATGCTAAAAGAATAGCTGTATTAAGTAATGGAATTTGTATGGGATTAAAAGGTTGAATTCCTATTGGGGGTCATAATATTCCTAGTTCAATAGTATGTGCTAGTCTTCTTCTAAAAAATGCTCAGAAAAATGAAACAAAGAATAGTACTTCTGATGCAATAAATAAAATTATTCCTCATCGTAATCCAATTGATACAAATCCCGTATGTAGTCCTTGGTATGTTCCTTCTCGTACTACATCTCATCATCATTGGATTATAGTTAGTAGGGTAATTCCAAATCCGATTATAAATAAGTCAATGTTAAATAGGTGAAATCATTTTGCTAATCCTGAACTATTGCTCCAATTGCTCCTGTTAATGGTCAAGGTCTGTAATCTACTAAGTGGAATGGGTGGTTTGAGTGGGTTGTTAACATAAGTTTAGTATACTTCTCTAGAATATAAAGTTCTTAAAATTGAGGCACCATAGGCTTGAATTATTGCTACTGCTGATTCTAGAATTAACAGAAGTATTTGTCCAATAATTAATAGTGAAATTAAGTTTATTGCTATAGATGGTCCTGTATTTCCTAGTAATGTTAATAGTAAGTGTCCTGCAATTATATTTGCTGCTAGTCGTACTGCTTGCGTACCTGGTCAAATGACATTTCTAATTGTTTCAATTAATACTATAAATGATATTAATGCAGGTGGTGTTCCTTGAGGAACAAGGTGTGTAAATATGTGATTGGTATGATTCATTCATCCAAATAACATAAATCTTAATCATATAGGTAGAGCGATTGCAAATGTTAATGCTAAATGTCTTGTCCTAGTAAAGATGTAAGGGAATAATCCTATGAAATTATTAAATAGTATTATAATAAAGATTGAAATGAAGATGAATGTTGTTCCATTAAATGATTTTGGTCCTAGTAATGTTTTAAATTCATTGTGTAAGGTTAAGTTTAGTTTATTTCAAATAATATTAATTCGTGATGGTGTAAGTCAAAATATTGATGGGATTAATAATAATCCTAAGAATGTTCTAGTTCAATTTAATGATAAATTGAAGATATTAGCTGATGGATCAAATGTTGAAAATAAGTTTGTTATCATTTTCAATTCAAGTTTTTTATATCAATTGTTCTTTTTTCTGCTCTTTTAATAAGATTTGGTTTAAATGAGAAAAAGTTTATTTGATTAAATAAAATTAATGTAGTCGAAAATATAATGAATAGGGAGAATCATATGAGAGGGGATATTTGAGGGATTTGGATTAAATTTCCCCATCAGAAGTAGTCGTTAATTTACTATTTTTTGGTTTAAGAGACCATTACTTACTTCCAGTCATCTGATGTATTTCAAGGTGTACTAATTATTTAGTTATTTTAGATTGACACTCTAATGTTATATATTTTAACTAACTCCTTAGATTATCTTAGATCATCACTTAATAAATAAGTTTACTGAAGTTCTTTCAATTACAATTGGTATAAATCTGTGGTTTGCTCCACAAATTTCTGAGCATTGTCCAAAGAACAGTCCAGGTCGGTTTATTGTAAATGTTCCTTGGTTTAGTAGACCTGGCGTTGCGTCAATTTTAACCCCTAATGCAGGTACTGCTCATGAGTGTAGAACGTCTGATGCTCTTGTTAGTACTCGTACTTCCGTATTAATTGGTAGAATTGTTCGGTTATCTACATCTAGAAGTCGAAATCCATCGTTTTCTAGGTCTTGTTCTGGTGTTATATAAGTGTCAAATTCCACATCTATAAAGTCTGAATATTCATATCTTCAGTATCATTGTCGTCCAATTGTTTTAATTGTGATTATTGCGTCTACTGAATCATCAAGTAAATATAGTAGTCGTAATGATGGGAGTGCAATAAAAATTAGTGTAATTGCTGGTAGTGTTGTTCAGATTGTTTCAATTAAATGTCCGTGAAGTATGTTTCGGTTTGTATAGGCAATGAATAATATGTAACTTAGGGCATAAACTACAATTACTGTAATTAATAATAATATGACCATAGTATGATAATGTAAGAATGATAGTTGCTCCATTAATGGTGAAGCTCTATCTTGAAGGGATAAATTTGATCATGTTGCCATTAATGAATTTTTCTAATAAAAGGTCAAACCTTTATTTGTAGAGCTTAAATCTACTGCACTAATCTGCCATATTAGAATCTAGAAATTAATGGTAGTTCTGAGTAACTGTGTTCTGCAGGTGGGTTATTTTGTAGTCATTCTGTTGATCTTCTTATATTAGCTCTAAATATGATTGCTCGGTTTGTAACCATTCTTTCTCATATAATTACAATGAATATAATGATTCGTACAATAGAAATTGTAGACCCAATTCTTTATACTACATTTCATGATGTATATGCATCTGTATAGTCTGAATATCGTCGTGGTATTCCCGCTAGTCCTAGGAAGTGTTGAGGGAAGATTGTTAAGTTTACTCCAATAAATATAATTGTAAATTGGATTTTTAATCATGTATTATTTATAGTTAATCCTGTAAATAATGGGTATCATTGAATAACACCTCCTATGATTGCAAATACTGCTCCTATGGATAACACATAATGGAAGTGGGCTACTACATAATATGTAACATGTAATACGATGTCAAGTGATGAATTTGCTAATACTAATCCTGTTAGTCCACCAATTGTGAATAGAAAAATAAATCCTAAAGCTCATAATAGCAGTGGATTGAATTTGAATTTAGTTCCATATAGTGTAGCTAATCATCTGAATACATTAATTCCTGTAGGTACAGCAATAATTATTGTTTCTGATGTAAGGTATGCTCGTGTGTCAACATCTATTCGTACTGTGAATATGTGATGTGCTCATACAATGAATCCTATTAGTGCAATTGATAATATAGCATAAATTATACCTAATGTTCCAAATGATTCAATTTTTCCTCTTTCTTGACATACAATGTGAGAAATAATTCCAAATCCTGGAAGAATTAAAATGTAAACTTCTGGGTGCCCAAAGAATCAGAATAGGTGTTGATATAGAATTGGGTCACCTCCTCCTGCAGGGTCAAAGAATGATGTATTTAAATTTCGATCTGTTAATAGTATAGTAATAGCCCCTGCTAATACTGGAAGCGATAAAAGGAGGAGAAGGGCTGTAATAGCAACAGATCAAACAAATAAAGGTGTTTGATCGAGAGTTATACTTTCTGATCGTATATTAATTGCTGTTGTAATGAAGTTTACTTCACCAAGAATAGATGATACACCTGCTAGGTGAAGTGAAAAAATTGCTAGGTCTACAGATGCCCCCCCATGTGCTATAGCTCCTGCAAGAGGAGGGTAAACTGTTCATCCTGTACCAGCACCGTTATCTACTATAGAAGACGTAAGAAGAAGGGTTAGTGAAGGCGGTAGTAATCAAAAACTTATATTATTTATTCATGGGAATGCTATAACTGGTGCACCAATTATTAATGGTACGAGTCAATTACCAAATCCACCAATCATAATAGGTATTACTATAAAAAAATTATTACAAATGAATGGGCTGTAATAATGACATTATAAATTTGGTCATCTCAAATTAGAGATCCTGGTCGACCAAGTTCAGCACGAATAAGTTTTCTTATTGATGTTCCTACTATTCCTGCTCACGCTCCAAGTAAGAAGTATAAAGTACCAATATCCTTATGGTTTGTTGAGAATAATCATTTTTGCGGTAAGATGGCTGAATTTAAGGTGGTAGACTGTAAATCTACTTATGAGATGTTTCTCTCTTACCATGCTTTAGGTCTTATATTCAATTATGATTCTAGACTGCAATTCTAGAGGTGTAAAATGTTACTAAGGCCTAAAAGATTAATCTTTTAATTATAACTTTGAAGGTTATTAGTTTAGATAACTTAAGTCCTTAGTATAATGAGCTTAAGATTGATGTTGAGATTAATCCTATTGTTGAAATTATTATTGTTATAGGAAGAATAATTCTTGATTTGTGAGACTTTATTTTTATAGATCATGAATTTTCTGTGTATGTCATAATTAGGGCTGAGAATCTAATACATATATAATAATAAAGTGTAATTGAAGTTAATAGAACTGTAATTGTTATAATAGTTGTTATGTTATTTTCTATCAATGATTGTATTACAATTCATTTTGGTAGAAATCCAAGGAATGGCGGTAAACCACCTAGGGATAAAAGAGATAAAAATATTATGAATTTAATTTCAGTTTTTATATTTCTGGCTGAATAAAAATGGTTTATAAAAAATAGATTTATTTGCTTAAATAATAAGACCATAATTAATCTTAATAGTGAGTAAATAATAAAGTATAGTTCTCAAATGTTTTCTCTAACTGTTAGTGATTTAATTATTCACCCTAAATGTCTAATTGAGGAATATGCTAGAAGTTGTCGTAGAGATGTTTGATTTAAACCACCTATTGCCCCAATAATAATTCTTAGAATGATAATTGTTCAAATGAAAGTTCTTAGTTGAATACAATAAGATAATACCATTATTGGGGCAATTTTTTGTCATGTTATTAGTGTTAAACAGTTATTTCATCTTGAAGCTCCTATTACTTCTGGAAATCAGAAATGAAAGGGTGCAGCCCCGATCTTTAATAATAATTTATATCTAATTATTATTGATGGAATAAATTCTGTTTCTCATCCTATTGGATACTTTTTTTGAATCAGCAAAATTGAGAATAATAGTATTGTCGATGCTATTGCTTGGAAAATAAAATATTTAATTGATGATTCATTTATTATTATATCTTTATTTCTTGTTAGGAGCGGAATAAATGAAAGTAAGTTGATCTCAAGTCCTATTCAAACTCCAAATCAGGAGTTTGATGAAATGGACAGGATCGTTCCTATCATTAATGCTGATAGGAAGAGAAGTTTTGTAGAGTTGTTGGTCATTAAATAGGAGAGGATTGATACCTCTATAAATGGGGTATGAACCCATTAGCTTGTTTATCTTACCTTTTTACATTAAGGTGTATGATGCACGTTAGTTTTTGATTCTAAAGGAGGTAGTTTAATTCTGTCTAATGTAATTTTTAATGAAGGTAATTTTATTTACTTGATTTACCCTATCAAGGTAACCCTTTAATCAGGCACTTCATTTATATTTAATATATAAATTAAAAAATTTTTTTAAAAATTTGTTTATGTATTTTTTGGTTATTTCTAATTAATTTTTCTCGGTTAGGATAATTTGAATATATATGATATATAATAAATAATTTATATTAATATATTACATTTAATTTAATTTAAATACCTATAATGTTATTTTATAATTATTAAATGATTATTTTAATACATTTATTTACCTAGGATTATAGCTACTTATGTTTTTATCTTAAAATAGGGTATTATATTATAAATTATATAATAATATGTAAATTAATATTAAATATTATTATATTAGGATATAATTAATATAATTAATATTATTTAATATAGAATTATATATTAATATAAATAATTATATTACTTATAATAATTTAAATTAATATATTTTTTATAATTAGATTATTTAACTAATTAATATTTAAGTTAACTTAATATAGAGTTAATTTTATATTAATTCCATATTACATTAATTTACATAATTATATAAAATATATTTATTATATTATTTAATCTTTCTTAATTATTAGTGAAAAGAAAGATTAAATAAGAAAGAATATAACACATTTATTGGTATACATGCTATATAGTAATCTTTACTTATATATAATAGAGAAGTTGTGGTCATTCGAGGGAGCGTTTCTTTTTTTGTCATTTTTTGTGTTTTTTTTCTTTTTTTTTCTTTAAATATTTGAATCTTATTTTTTCTTATTTTTAAATTTCTTATTTTGTTTCCAAAAGTTTTATTCTTGCTTATTTATTCACTTTTCTTTGTATTATATGTAAGTTTTGTTAAACTAAATGTTCTATTTTGCAGTAATTTGATTTAATTATCAAGTGATTTTGGATTTAGCAATTGATTTAGTATCGGCATAATTCGTGCCAGCAGCTGCGGTTATACGATTGATACAAGTGAATATTATTGGTTAAAACAGTTGTTTATATTTTTAGGGTTAAACTATAAATTTGTAAGGTGAAATGTTAAAATTTATTTATAGCTCTTTTTATGAATCTGTGAAATTTAAATATTAAACTAGGATTAGATACCCTATTATTTTAAATGTTAATTATATTTAACAGGGTACTATTAGTTAAGGTCTTTAAACCCAAAGAATTTGGCGGTATCTCATTCCATTCAGAGGAACCTACCCCGTGATTGATAATACACGATTAACTCGACTTAATTTATTTGTTTGTATATCTCCGTTATCAGAGAATCTTTTTAGAGTTATAATTCTCAAGATTTATAATTATAAAATATTTTAGGTCAAGGTGCAGCTTATAGTTAAGAGGAGGTGGGTTACAATAGATTTTTGTTTATAACGGATTTGATTGTGAAATACTGTTAATGAAGGTGGATTTGATAGTAATTTAATTTATTTAATTTAACTGATATTGGCTCTGAGATGTGTACACATCGCCCGTCGCTCTCATTATTGATTATTCAATTTTATTATTTTAATTTAGCTTCAATTTAGATGAGATAAAACGTAACATAGTAGATGTACTGGAAAGCGTATCTAGGAAGAGTTTCAAGATATAACATATTAGTAAAGTGTTTCTTTTACACTGAAAATTTTTCTGTGCAAATCAGGATATCTTGATTATTTATTTTTTATATTTATTTTTTGTTTACTTAATTATTTAATAAAAATAATTTTGTCGAATTTTGTCTCAGTATATTTTGTAGAATTGAGTTTTTCGGTCATAGTTTATTAGTAATGTAACTGTTTTATGAAATATTATTTTAAATTTTTATTGTACCTTTTGTATCAGGGTTTATCAAAATTTTAGTATTTACTTTACTTGTCTCGATTTGGGTTGATTTATAAATAATTTATACTTAATGTATCATAATTATTATTAAATTATTTATGGAAATGAGATGTTAATCGTTTCCCAAGATATCTAGTTTCATAAGATAAAATTTAATTTTTTGAAGTTAATTGTTTTTATTTAATTTTTAGGTATAAATATTGACTTATTTATTCTTTAAGGGATAAGCTTTGAAGTTAATAACCTATAATTTGTTTTATAAAATATAATAGTAAGCTTTAAACCAGCTACCTCTAAGATTACGTTTTAATTCATTATTTTTATTTTTGATTTTGTAAGTATTTTAGGTTTTTTAATAAGATTATAAATTTAATTTTGAAATTTTTGTAATAGTGATAGAATTAGTATATTTATTTGTATATAATTTTTACCTTGTGAATTTATTATAAGGAACTAGGCAAAATTGATTTCCGCCTTTTTATCAAAAACATGTCCTCTTGAAAATACTTTGAGGTCTGGCCTGCTCATTGAGCAGATTTTTAAAGAGCCGCAGTATTTTGACCGTGCAAAGGTAGCATAATAATTAGTCACTTAATTAGTGGCTGGAATGAATGGCTTGACAGGAAATCAACTGTCTCTTAATAAATTTTTGAATTTAACTTTTGAGTCAAAAGGCTTAAATTTTTCTTTAGGACGAGAAGACCCTATAGAGCTTAAGATTTTATTTTTATGTAGTTTTTTGTTTGTCTTTCTATATTTAATGATGATGTTTTGTTGGGGTGACATGAAGAATAAATAGACTCTTCATTATTATATCATTTATTTATGTTTGTTGTTTTGATCCGTAATTTATGATCATAAGATTAAGTTACCTTAGGGATAACAGCGTAATTGTTTTTGAGAGCTCATATCGACAAAGCAGATTGCGACCTCGATGTTGGATTAAGAAAAATTTTGGGTGCAGTAGCCCAGTAATTAGGTCTGTTCGACCTTTAAATTCTTACATGATCTGAGTTCAGACCGGCGTGAGCCCGGTCGGTTTCTATCCTAAGATTATTAATTCATATTAGTACGAAAGGACCATATGGTTGAAATATTCTTTATTTTATTGATTAATACTAATTAAATTACTATTTTGTCAGATTATTGTGTTGAATTTAGAATTCATATATGTAGATTTTTTCTACAAATAGTATTGATACTTTATGATTTACTTATGCTTATTTGAATTTTCTTTTATTGGTTATTTGTGTTTTAATTAGTGTTGCTTTTTAACTTTATTAGAGTGTAAGGTTTTAGGTTACATTCAAATTCGAAAGGGTCCAAATAAAGTAGGTTTTGTTGGAATTCCTCAACCCTTTAGTGATGCTATCAAGTTAATTTGTAAGGAGCAGCCAATTCCTATTATATGTAATTATTTACTTTATTATTTTTCTCCTGTTTTTAATCTAATAATTTCCTTGGCTGTTTGAGTGATTTTCCCTTACTTAACTTATATATGTTCTTTTTCTTATGAATTTTTGTTTTTTTTATGTTGTACTAGATTAGGTGTTTATACTGTTATAATAGGTGATTGGTCTTCTAATTCAAATTATTCTTTACTAGGTTCTCTTCGTTCTGTTGCTCAAACAATTTCATACGAAGTTAGTTTGGCTTTAATTTTATTATCTTTAATTATTTTAATTGGTAGTTTTAACATGTTTGATTTTATAAATTATCAGCTTTATTGTTGATTTATTATTATTTCTTTTCCTTTAGCGTTAGCTTGTTTTGCTTCTTGTTTAGCTGAGACTACCCGTACTCCTTTTGACTTTGCCGAAGGTGAATCTGAGTTAGTTTCAGGTTTTTATATTGAATATGGTGCAGGTTGTTTTACTTTAATTTTTTTAGCTGAGTATACTAGAATTGTTTTTAAAAGAATATTATTATCTTTAATTTTTTTAGGTGGTGACTTTTATTCTTTTATATTTTTTATTAAGCTTGCTGTTATGTCCCTTGGGTTTATTTGAGTTTGTGGGACATTACCACGTTTTCGTTATGATATGTTAATGTACTTAGCTTGAAAAAGTATCTTGCCATTATCTTTAAATTTTTTTATTTTCTTTGTTGGTTTAAAGATTTTATTTATTTCATTTATTTAGTGAAATTTTTTAAGAAAAGTTAATAGAAGAGTTAAACTTCTAGTTTTATGTTTTCAAAACATATGCTTTTCCTAAGCTAATTAACTTATTATTCCCTAATTAGTTTATCTCATGCGTTTGCTACATGTACATTAATTAAGAAGTATGTAAAATAGATAATTGTTAAGATTTGTCCTGTTATAATGTAAAGTTATTCTCAGGTCGTTTTCCAATTCATGTTAATAAGCATACAACAACTACTATAATTCAGAATAAAATCTGATTGATAGGATAGAATTGAATACCTCGGAATGGTGTTTTATTATAAAATGGTAAAAATATTTAGATTCTAATTGATAAGAATGATGCAATAGCACCTCCTAGTTTATTAGGGATTGATCGTAGAATTGCGTATGCAAATAAGAAATATCATTCTGGTTGAATATGGACAGGGGTTACTAACGGGTTGGCAGGTACAAAATTATCTGAATCTCCTAGGAGGTAAGGATTAATTATGCACAGTATAATTAATAATGATGTTATTAATACAAATGTAATAGAGTCCTTGAAAGTAAAGTACGGGTGAAATGGGATATTTTCAATATCTCCGTTTAGGCCTAGGGGGTTATTAGACCCCGTTTGATGGAGGAAAAATAAATGAATTGCTGCCATTGCAGCAATAATAAACGGTAGTACAAAATGGAATGTAAAGAATCGATTTAATGTTGCATTATCAACAGCAAACCCTCCTCATACTCATTGAACTTAATATTGTTCCTAAATATGGAATTGCTGATAATAAATTAGTAATTACTGTTGCACTTCAGAATGATATTTGACCTCAAGGTAAAACGTATCCTATAAATGCAGTTGCTATAACTAAGAATAGGATAACTGTACCAATTATTCAGGTGTGTATGTATATGTAAGATCCGTAGTAAGTTCCTCATCCGACATGTAAGTAAATACAAATAAAAAATGTAGAAGCTCCATTTGCATGTAAGGTTCGAATAATTCAGCCATTATTTACGTCTCGGCAGATGTGAACTACACTACTAAATGCTATTTCAATATTTGATGTATAATGTATAGCTAAAAATAGTCCAGTTACAATTTGAATTACCAAACATAACCCTAGTAGGGACCCAAAATTCCATCAAAATGAAATATTTGTTGGTGCAGGTAAATCAACTAGAGAGTTATTAATGCTTTTAATTAAAGGATGTCTCAATCATAAGGGTTTATTCATTAGTAAATTATCTTATTTTACGAATAGGCCCCTGGTTAATGTTGGTAATTTTAACAACTGCTAATAGTGCTAAAAATAAATAAATTATTATTATTATTGTGATAATGAATGTTGGTCTATTATATAGTTTTTCTAAAGATATTGTTATTTCTTGATAATTGATTGAATTATCAATATTTATAGTTTCAGTATTTTTGAAAAAGTCTATAAATATTGTTATATCTAAAATAAATAATGTTGATATGGTAAATATTCATATTGTTAAGGTAATAATTATCGTAATTGATTTAGGTTGAAATATTTCATTTCATGCAATTCTCGTAATATAAATAAATAGAACTAATATAGACCGAATGGAAAATCCTCCATTGTTCGTAGAAACAATGCAAAGGGGTCAAAGGATTTTGGAGGACCCCAACCAACATGTATGCAGCCCTCAACACTGAAATTTAAGAAAGCAACTATGTTTGCAACCCTAAATGTAAACTCTCTAATTAAAGTAGGAAAATTGAAATTATTGATTGAAAAGCTGAACCAGAAAGAAATTTTAATATGTGCATTACAAGAAACAAGGTTTTTAGATGAAACTGCTTTAGATTTTGAAAACTATCGTTTATTTAAAGGAAAACCATGTAAAATCTTAATGAAACAAATGCCATACCTGGGAACAGCATTTCTGGTACATCACTCAATTTTAGATTCAGTTACTAACTTCTACTCGAGTTCTGAGAGACTATCCATTCTTGAGATTAAATGTAAAAACAAAGGACATTCTATAATCAACTGCCATGCACCCATAAACCAGGACAACAAAAATAACCCGGAGAAAGTTGAAGAATTTTGGGAGATACTTGAAATGGAACTGGATAGATGCTCAAAGAAGAACATAAAAATGTTAGTAGGCGATTTTAACGCACAAATAGGAAGGGAGAAAAAATACCATGGAACAGTAGGCCTCTTCCCAGGTCACAAAAGAACTTCAAAAAATGGAGAAAGGCTTATAGAGGTATGTAGGCATTTCAACTTGAAAATAATGACAACACATTTCAAAAAGCTGAGCCGAAAAACTAAAACATGGAGATCACCAAATCCACTTCTCGGAGAATTCCAAATTGACCATGAGGCTATCTCACTTCATTGTCAAGAAGAAACTCAAAACACTAAAGTGCTGAAAAGCCTCGATGTTGATTCAGACCACTATTTGACTACGATTAAATTCAGACCACTCCCATTTCGAAAAGAGAAGAAAACCTTTTACAAAATTCCAAAATATAACACAGAAACGTTAAAAAATGAAGAAATTAAACAACGGTTTCAAAGAGCATTGCACAAAGATAGCGATGGCATATCCACAATAAATAAGGAAGCGGGATGGGAGGAGATCAAAAACGAAATAGTTGAAATAGCAAAAGAAAATTGTCTCGTGAAAAGAGTAAGAAGACATCCATGGTGGGACAATGAATGTGATGAGAACCTGGAGAAGAGACAGAAATTGTGGCAGAAATGGAACTCCACAAAAGATCCTCAAGATCTTGACAATTTTAAAATCCAGAGAAGAGAAACAGCTAAGCTTTTCCGTAATAAAAAAAGAAGACAATTTCAGGATAACCTAGAACAGATTGAGGAAGACTTTAAAAGAAATAATTCTAGAGATTTCTACAAAACTTTTAGAAAACAGCTAACCAAATACCAATCCCCAAATTTATGTTTTAAAGATGAAGAGAACAAGCTAGGTTTGACAAACAAGACTAATTGTGAAATATTAGCAAAATATTTCGAGAATCTACTAAATTGTGAACCACCCAAAGATAAAATGAGTTTTGAAAACCACCGAAATACTAATACCGAGTCAAAACCTCCAGACGCTGAAGAAATAAAACACATAATACACAGTCAAAAAAACAATAAAGCCCCAGGTGAAGACTCCATAGTACCAGAAATCCTAAAAATAATGGATACCAACCTCCCACAAGTTTTGGAACATATGTTTAAGAAGATCTGGGACGAAGAAAGAATTCCTGAAGACTGGCAGTGTGCCCTGATACACCCACTACACAAAAAGGGGGATAAGATGAATGTTAATAATTATAGAGGGATCTCGCTACTACCAGTAGGATACAAAATTTTGTCAAGGAAATTACTTCAAATCGTGGAGCCAGTTCTGGATAAAAAAATAGGTGAATGTCAAGCAGGTTTTAGACAAGGTAGATCCTGTGTTGAACAAATATTTAACCTGAAAACACTAATTCGTTACAGAATCTCAAGAGGCCAGAGATTTGCAATAGTATTTGTAGATTTCAAAAAAGCATACGACTCGGTAGATAGAGAAACATTACTGAAAGTATTGGAAGAATTTGGGGTCGATACGAAAACAATTCAAATTATCAAACAGACGCTAACAAACAGTAAGGCCAAAGTAAAATTTATGGGTGAAATTTCAAGGAAGTTCGAAATTAAAACAGGTGTTAGACAAGGTGATGGTTTATCCCCAATCCTCTTCAACTGCGTACTGGAAAAGATATTGAGAATATGGAAAGAAGAACTCAAAGGCACCAAGAATGACATCAGAATTGGAACAAAAAAAGAAAAAATAGAAGTGGACTGTTTAGCTTTTGCAGACGATCTGGCAATAATTACAGAAAACGAAGAAATAGCTCAGAACTACCTGGAGAAACTACAAGAAGTTTCGGCCAGAGCTGGACTGCAGATTTCATTTGAAAAAACTGTGTATATGTCTAATCATAGAAATAACAAGAAAAATCTTATTACTAAATACAGCAATATTAAGAGAGTAGAAAAATTTAAGTATTTAGGTGAAATAATTCAAGTGAATGGTTTAGACAAGAGTGCAAACCAGGCGAGAGCAAGGAAAATGGAATTTGCTTTTCAAAAAACCAAAGACATATATAACAAAAAAAACATTTCGATTCAAGCTAAATTAAGACATTATAAAACTGTCATTAGACCAGAATGCCTGTATGCATCGGAGTGCCTAACTCTTAACAAAAAGGGGGAAATAGAAAACATGGAAAAGAAAGAAAGGAAAATTTTGAGAAAAATATTAGGACCGAGAAAGATTGGAGAAGAGTACAAGCTAAAGAGTAATAAGGAAATATACAAAACTATTGAGAAAGTGAGTGAGGCAATGCGTAAACGCAGACTAACGTTTTATGGTCACCTGTCGAGGATGGATGGAAACAGACTAACAAGAAAAGTGTTTGAACATAGTAACAGGAACGAAAAAACCAACAATAAATGGATACAGATGGTGAAAGAGGATTTGGCCTATTTTAATGTCACCCGTGAGTCAATCAGGGACAGGGAAAAGTTTAGACAAATAGTGAACGAAATTAAGTGTTTTCCAGAAGAAACGAAACTAAAGAATAATAACAGGAAATGGTCGGAAGAGCGGAGGAGGAACCACTCGCAAATGATGAGGAAATATTGGGAAGAGAGAAAAAAAGATCAAAAAGCCGGGCAAGTGAATTGTTGAACGTGGTCCAAAGATGGCCGAAATCGAAAGAAGAAGAAGAAGAAGAACTAATATACCACGAAGAAACGTTAAAAAAAAATATATATGATAATCAATATCTTTCCATTATTGTTCCTGTTATTAGTCCAACTAGAAAAGTTTGTAGGATAATGAAAATCATTATTGATACTGGATGTCTTAATTTAATAAAATTAATATTTATTACGTTTGATAGTGATATAATTATTATTTTGATCATTTCAGGGGTTAGTTTATTAAAAATATCGGTTTTGGGGACCGATGATGGAAAGCTTTTCCACCTCTGAAGTTTTAAAAGTGGGGGCTGGACTTATTTCCGGTTTACAAGACCGGCGTTTTTTTTAAACTATTAAAACTAATGTTTATATTCTCTGTCTTTACTTCTTTATTGATTTATTTCGCTGGTGTTTATGTTTTTTCTTCTAAACGTAAGCATTTATTAATGGTTCTTTTGAGATTAGAATATATTGTTCTTTCTTTATTTATATTGGTTATTGTTTTTCTTATTGACTTTGATTATGATTATTTTTTTCCTGTTATTTTTTTGGTTTTTTCTGTTTGTGAAGTTGCTTAAGGTCTTTCTATTTTAGTTTCAATAATTCGTTCTCATGGAAATGATTTTTTAAATTCTTTTGGTTTATCTTTATGTTAAAGTATTTATTTATAACTATTTTTTTGATCCCTCTTTGTTTGGTTAATAATTGTTGATGGTTGGTTCATTCTTTAATGTTTCTGTCTAGTTTCGTTTTTATGATTTGTGTTTATTCATATGCAGATATGAATATGATTAGATATTATTTTGGTATTGATTATTTTTCTTTTAGTTTGATTCTGCTTAGTTTTTGAATTTGTTCCTTAATAATTACTGCTAGAGGTACAGTTTATTTAAGTTCTTATCATTCTAATTTTTTCGTCTTTATAGTCTTAATTTTAATGATTATGCTTTATTGTTCGTTTGCTAGATTGAGTCTTCCTTCTTTTTATATTTTTTTTTTTTTTGAGGCTTCATTGGTTCCTACTTTACTTTTGATTTTGGGTTGAGGCTATCAACCTGAACGTTTGCAGGCTGGTGTTTATTTAATTTTTTATACTCTGATTGCTAGATTGCCTTTATTATTAGTGTTATTTAGGGTTTATGATTTTTCTAATACTTAATATTTTCCTTTATTGGTTGATTTTGGTTCTTATTATTTTATATTTTATGTGTTTATAATTCTTGCTTTTTTAGTTAAGATGCCTATATTTTTGGTTCATTTATGGCTTCCTAAGGCTCATGTTGAGGCTCCTATTTCATGTAGAATGAATCTTGCCGGTGTTTTATTAAAGTTAGGTGGTTACGGTATTTTTCGTGTTAGGAAGGATATTTCTTATTTGGGTTTAAAGTTTAATTATTTTTGATTGTCTTTAAGTTTATCTGGTGGGGTTATTGTTAGATTTATTTGTTTTCGTCAGGTTGATTTAAAGTCTTTAATTGCATATTCTTCTGTTGCTCATATAAGAATGGTTATTGGAGGATTAATAACTATGAATTGATGAGGTTGTATAGGTTCTCTTTCTTTAATGGTTGGTCATGGTTTGTGTTCTTCTGGTTTATTTTGTTTATGTAATATTATTTATGAGCGTTTAGGTAGATGAATATTATAAATTAACAAGGGTATAATTAATTTGATACCAAGAATGGCTTTATGATGATTCCTTTTGAGATCTTCTAATATAGCTGCTCCTCCTTCTTTAAATTTGGTAGGTGAACTTCGATTATTAAATAGAAGTATGTCTTGATCTTCTTTTAGATTTTTTGCTTTAATTTTTTCGTCTTTTTCTAGAGCTGTTTATACTTTATATATGTATTCTTATTCTCAGCATGGTAACTATTATTCTGGTGTTTATACTTGTTCTCTTGGTTATTTTCGTGAATATCATCTTTCACTTTTACATTGATTGGCTTTAAATATTCTTTGTTTAAAGGGAGAGTATTTATTTGTTTAGGTTGCTTAAGTATTTTAATTAAAAATGTTGTTTTGTGGAATCAATGATATGAATTTTTCATCTTAGGCCGTGAATTTGTTTTCTATTTGTTCTTTGAGTTTTTTTTCTTTATATTTTTCTAGAACTATAATTTTATTTTGGGTATTTATTATTTAATAATTGATTATAGAGTTTCTGTTGAATGAGAACTTTTTAATTTAAATGGTTCTATGGTTGTTATGACTTTAATTTTGGATTGAATGTCTCTTATTTTTATGTCTTTTGTTATGTATATTTCTTCGTTGGTTATTTATTATAGAGAGGATTATATATCGGGAGAAAAAATATAAATCGTTTTATTATTATTGTTTTAATATTTATTCTTTCTATAGGTTTTTTAATTATCAGTCCTAAGTTGATTAGAATTTATTGGGATGGGATGGTTTAGGTTTAGTTTCTTATTGTTTAGTTATTTATTCCCCCCCCATGAACCATGGACCTTGCCGTTGGTGGGGAGGCTTGCCTGCCTCAGCGATACAGATAGCCGTACCGTAGGTGCAACCACAACGGAGGGATATCTGTTGAGAGGCCAGACAAACGTGTGGTTCCTGAAGAGGGGCAGCAGCCTTTTCAGTAGTTGCAAGGGCAACAGTCTGGATGATTGACTGATCTGGCCTTGTAACAATAACCAAAACGGCCTTGCTGTGCTGGTACTGCGAACGGCTGAAAGCAAGGGGAAACTACAGCCGTAATTTTTCCCGAGGGCATGCAGCTTTACTGTATGATTACATGATGATGGCGTCCTCTTGGGTAAAATATTCCGGAGGTAAAATAGTCCCCCATTCGGATCTCCGGGCGGGGACTACTCAAGAGGATGTCGTTATCAGGAGAAAGAAAACTGGCGTTCTACGGATCGGAGCGTGGAATGTCAGATCCCTTAATCGGGCAGGTAGGTTAGAAAATTTAAAAAGGGAAATGGATAGGTTGAAGTTAGATATGGTGGGAATTAGTGAAGTTCGGTGGCAGGAGGAACAAGACTTCTGGTCAGGTGACTACAGGGTTATAAACACAAAATCAAATAGGGGTAATGCAGGAGTAGGTTTAATAATGAATAGGAAAATAGGAATGCGGGTAAGCTACTACAAACAGCATAGTGAACGCATTATTGTGGCCAAGATAGATACGAAGCCCACACCTACTACAGTAGTACAAGTTTATATGCCAACTAGCTCTGCAGATGACGAAGAAATTGAAGAAATGTATGATGAAATAAAAGAAATTATTCAGATTGTGAAGGGAGACGAAAATTTAATAGTCATGGGTGACTGGAATTCGAGTGTAGGAAAAGGGAGAGAAGGAAACATAGTAGGTGAATATGGATTGGGGGACAGAAATGAAAGAGGAAGCCGCCTGGTAGAATTTTGCACAGAGCACAACATAATCATAGCTAACACTTGGTTTAAGAATCATGAAAGAAGGTTGTATACATGGAAGAACCCTGGAGATACTAAAAGGTATCAGATAGATTATATAATGGTAAGACAGAGATTTAGGAACCAGGTTTTAAATTGTAAGACATTTCCAGCGGCAGATGTGGACTCTGACCACAATCTATTGGTTATGACCTGTAGATTAAAACTGAAGAAACTGCAAAAAGGTGGGAATTTAAGGAAATGGGACCTGGATAAACTAAAAGAAGCAGAGGTTGTACAGAGATTCAGGGAGAGCATAAGGGAGCAATTGACAGGAATGGGAGAAATAAATACAGTAGAAGAAGAATGGGTAGCTTTGAGGGATGAAGTAGTGACAGCAGCAGAGGATCAAGTAGGTAAAAAGACGAGGGCTAGTAGAAATCCTTGGGTAACAGAAGAAATATTGAATTTAATTGATGAAAGGAGAAAATATAAAAATGCAGTAAGTGAAACAGGCAAAAAGGAATACAAACGTCTCAAAAATGATATCGACAGGAAGTGCAAAATGGCTAAGCAGGGATGGCTAGAGGACAAATGTAAGGATGTAGAGGCCTATCTCACTAGGGGTAAGATAGATACCGCCTACAGGAAAATTAAAGAGACCTTTGGAGATAAGAGAACGACTTGTATGAATATCAAGAGCTCAGATGGAAACCCAGTTCTAAGCAAAGAAGGGAAAGCAGAAAGGTGGAAGGAGTATATAGAGGGTCTATACAAGGGCGATGTGCTTGAGGACAATATTATGGAAATGGAAGAGGATGTAGATGAAGATGAAATGGGAGATATGATACTGCGTGAAGAGTTTGACAGAGCACTGAAAGATCTGAGTCGAAACAAGGCCCCCGGAGTAGACAATATTCCATTGGAACTACTGACGGCCGTGGGAGAGCCAGTCCTGACAAAACTCTACCATCTGGTGAGCAAGATGTATGAAACAGGCGAAATACCCTCAGACTTCAAGAAGAATATAATAATTCCAATCCCAAAGAAAGCGGGTGTTGACAGATGTGAAAATTACCGAACTATCAGCTTAATAAGTCACAGCTGCAAAATACTAACACGAATTTTTTACAGACGAATGGAAAAACTAGTAGAAGCCAACCTCGGGGAAGATCAGTTTGGATTCCGTAGAAACACTGGAACACGTGAGGCAATACTGACCTTACGACTTATCTTAGAAGAAAGGTTAAGGAAAGGCAAACCTACGTTTCTAGCATTTGTAGACTTAGAGAAAGCTTTTGACAATGTTGACTGGAATACTCTCTTTCAAATTCTAAAGGTGGCAGGGGTAAAATACAGGGAGCGAAAGGCTATTTACAATTTGTACAGAAACCAGATGGCAGTTATAAGAGTCGAGGGGCATGAAAGGGAAGCAGTGGTTGGGAAAGGAGTAAGACAGGGTTGTAGCCTCTCCCCGATGTTGTTCAATCTGTATATTGAGCAAGCAGTAAAGGAAACAAAAGAAAAATTCGGAGTAGGTATTAAAATTCATGGAGAAGAAATAAAAACTTTGAGGTTCGCTGATGACATTGTAATTCTGTCAGAGACAGCAAAGGACTTGGAAGAGCAGTTGAATGGAATGGACAGTGTCTTGAAAGGAGGATATAAGATGAACATCAACAAAAGCAAAACAAGGATAATGGAATGTAGTCTAATTAAGTCGGGTGATGCTGAGGGAATTAGATTAGGAAATGAGGCACTTAAAGTAGTAAAGGAGTTTTGCTATTTGGGGAGCAAAATAACTGATGATGGTCGAAGTAGAGAGGATATAAAATGTTGGCTGGCAATGGCAAGGAAAGCGTTTCTGAAGAAGAGAAATTTGTTAACATCCAGTATTGATTTAAGTGTCAGGAAGTCATTTCTGAAAGTATTCGTATGGAGTGTAGCCATGTATGGAAGTGAAACATGGACGATAAATAGTTTGGACAAGAAGAGAATAGAAGCTTTCGAAATGTGGTGCTACAGAAGAATGCTAAAGATTAGATGGGTAGATCACATAACTAATGAGGAAGTATTGAATAGGATTGGGGAGAAGAGAAGTTTGTGGCACAACTTGACCAGAAGAAGGGATCGGTTGGTAGGACATGTTCTGAGGCATCAAGGGATCACCAATTTAGTATTGGAGGGCAGCGTGGAGGGTAAAAATCGTAGAGGGAGACCAAGAGATGAATACACTAAGCAGATTCTGAAGGATGTAAGTTGCAGTAGGTACTGGGAGATGAAAAAGCTTGCACAGGATAGAGTAGCATGGAGAGCTGCATCAAACCAGTCTCAGGACTGAAGACCACAACAACAACATAGTTATTTATTATCAAAATGTGAAATCTTATAGTGCAGGTATGTTAACTGCACTTTCTAATCGTGTTGGTGATGTTGCTATTTTAATTTCTATTGCTTGAATATTGAATTTTGGTGGTTGAAATTATATTTATTATTATGATTTTATTTCTAATTCTTTTGAAATAAAGCTTATTACTATATTAATTGTTTTAGCAGCTATAACTAAAAGAGCTCTAATTCCCTTTTCTTCTTGACTTCCTGCTGCTATGGCTGCCCTACTCCTGTTTCTGCTTTGGTTCATTCTTCTACTCTTGTTACTGCTGGGGTTTATTTATTAATTCGTTTCAGACCAATATTAGATACTTATAATTGTGGTGTCTAAAGTGTTGGCCTGACCGGGTTGCCTACAAACACGTCTCCGACGATTGTCTGGCTGAAGGGATATGCGACACTCGTCAGTGAAGATGACATGATGCCAATACTGAGCGGATCATTCGGCATGTTGCTGCGCCCATCTGTACCGCGCTTCATGGTGTCGTAGTTGCAAAGATGGACCTCTCCACGGATGTCGGGAGTAAAGCTGCGCATCATGCAGCCTATTGCGCACAGTTTGAGTTGTAACACGACGTCCTGTGACTGCACGAAAAGCATTATTCAACGTTGTGGCGTTGTTGACAGGGTTCCTTTAAGCCATTGTCTGTAGGTAGCGGTCATCCACTGCAGTAGTAGCCCTTCCGCGGCCTGAGCATGGCATGTCATCGACAGTTCCTGACTCTCTGTAGATCTCCTCCATGTTCGAACAACATCGCTTTGGTTCACTGCGAGACGCCTGGACACTTCCGTTGTTGAGAGCCCGTCCTGGTGGACGCCATCGAACCACGGTATTGACAGTCTAGGCATGATTGAACCACAGACAACGCAAGCCGTCTGCCTCCTTCCTGGTGGAATGACTGGAACTAATTGGCTGTAGGCCCCCTCCGTCAAACAGGAGCTGCTCATCCATGGTTGTTTACATCTTTCGGAGGGTTTAGTGAATTGTCTGAACAGTCAGAGGTACTGTGTCTGTGATACAAAATCCACAGTCAACGTCTATGTTCAAGAGTTCTGGGAACTGGGGTGATACAAACCTTAATTTTTTTTAAATGTGTCTATATGGCCAGAATAAACACTAACGTTAATAGTCGTTTTCTAGCCACTTCCAACAATTATTTTAGATATTCTGATGGAATGTTATCTATATTTTTTACTTTATTTGATTTTAAGTCTTACAGAACTCTCCTAAATTCTGATTGTTATAGTGGATACTTCATCTCTTCTACATCGATTTCTGTTTCTTCTTCTTCTATCGCGTTATCAGACAAGTTATCCCCCTTATAGAGGCCTTTAGTATATTCTTTCTAGCTATCCGATCTTTGCTCTGCTTATAACAGTGGTATTCTCATTGCATCGCACTATTAATGTTTCCGCCCTCTCCTTTAGTTTCAGCGTATGTTGGGGTGACTTTTCTATACGCTGAGTCAGTCCCTCGCATAATCATTTCTTTGACGATGTGGTCACGTTTGTCATGTAGTCATTTTGCCTTAGCTCCCCTGCACTTGCTATTTATTTCATTCTTAAGTAACTTGTATATTTGCATTACTGAATTTCTCAGGAACATTTCAGCACTTCCTTCTTTCGTCCATCCACTGAAATATTTCTTGTGTTACCTTTGTGTTTTTCGCATTTACCTTCTTCGTAACTATATTTTTGTCGCCATCTCCAGTGATTGCTACTTATAGAGATATCAAGTCGTCTTCAACTGGTCTACATTCAGAGCCATTCATTCATTATCGCAATATCTATAGCCTCAGGTAACTTCAAGCATATCTCTTCATTCCTATGTACAATCGTATGCCACTTCTTTGCGCATTGATTATCCCAGACTAGTCTCTTAAACGTCAGACAACTTATCATCATTACTAAATTGTGATCTGAAGCTATATTTTCCCATGGATACACCTTACAATCCATTATTTGATCTCGGTATCTCTGCTTATCCGTGATGTAATCTAACTGAGATCTTCCTGTACCTCTCAGCCTTTTTCAAATATAACTATTGTTCTTGTGATTGTTGAACTGATTATTCGTTATTACCATCTGAAATTTATTGCAGACCTCAATTCGTGTCTCCAGCCTCTCATTTCTTCTATCAAACCCTTATTGTCTCTTAACCCCTTCTCCTACTCCTTCGCTTAGATCTACATTCCAGTCCTCCATGTTTATTAGATGTTCGTCTCCCTTTTACGTAAGAATTACCCGTTCAGCGTCCTCTCTGTCTCTTCATCTTCTACTAGCGAGGTCGCCATATATAGCTGACTACTGCTATCGGTGTTGGTTTGCTGTCAATTGTGATGAGAACAAACCTATCATTAAACTCTTCGGAGTAACTCACTCTCTGTCCTACCATCCTATTAATAACGAATACTACTCCCATTACACCATGTTCTGCTGCTAGATATTACCCTATACTGGTCTGACCAGAAACTCTTGTGTTCTTTCCATTTCACTTCACTGGCTCCCACTATACTTGTATCTAGTTTAAGCCTTAGCATTTCTCTTTTCTGATTTTCTAGCTTCCCTACCACGTTCAAACTTCTGACATTCCACGCGTCGATTTGCAGAACTTTATCGTAGCTTACCATTTACAACATTTTGAATCTTATCACAAAACATAAGGAGGTTGATGCGACCACATATCCCAACAGACCTGCGTTATTTGTTGTTTTTAAAAAGCTGTATAAAATTTCTGTCTGCTATCGTGGAGTGTCTTTAATTTCATTGCACTCTTTCTACGCCATTAAGAATGCAACCTAATATTGAGCTAAATAGGGTCGCTTGGGGATCGCCAGAAAGTTGTGTCCTAAGGCGATCGACAAGCTCTTTCAAACCCATGCTAGGAATAAGGCTTGCCCAGTAAGAGCCCATTGCAACTCTATAAATCTCATTCTTCTTTGCAATAAACAATCTCAAATAAGAGAGCCGAGTGCATCTACAGACGTTACCCTCATTGCCCAGCACAAATTGAATCTATGGTATATAAAGTGAACGCGGATATGACCTATCTGTTGCTCAGCTCTTTCCACTGACGCATTTCGAGATGTACTTGGAATCCAAGGGCAACATTTTTAGATTTCTCTTCAGTGGCCTGGCCAGTCTCACATCGAATATGAGAACATTTTCAAGGCGCATTCCACTTGCTACTGCAGTTTGCTAAAAATCCATCTGTTGTAGCTGAATGTAGCATATACTACTTTATCTGTAGAGAAAACAGAGCCTCTATGACTGCCACTTGTTTCAAATTACAAAGCCTCTGTTGAAACTGATGATTTGTCGTTGGAAGCTGAAGCAAGAACGATGATTCATAAACTCATCGAACGGCCAACATCTTAATGGATACATTACTGTGCCACTCCAGTAGTTCATACGTGATGATACGAACATAACACGTCTTGATTGGAGTTCAAGATCCATCTTTTCGTTAAGGACCAGGTTAATAACAGTCCGACAAGGCTTCTTCTGCCACATAACGGCGCACGCTAATGGGTTGACAAACCCAGATGGATTGGCGCATCTGTCTTGTGAAGAAATGAAAATGAGGCAGGGGTAAGCTTCGAAGTTACACATAAATAAATAAAAAAATGCTAAGTCGTGCTAGAGGAACGGTATGTATCATAATAAATAGTGAAACCTACACAGTTGAAGGAATACGATAATAGGGACCAAATCAGGCCCCTCGCCGAGACATTTGCGTGTTAATTACTAATCTGTGGTTACGAGCTACCATTGGTTTCATAACGAAATAACATCTTATTTAGGATATGCATTTTAAACTGTATTTATGTAAGTGCTGGACACGTCTCCTACAGCAGGTTAATGCGTCAAACGTACTCTTTGAACACAAATATTCTCAATGATGAATGTATGCAGACTGAAGCGACGTACTGAACTTTGTAGAAACGTCCGGATTCGAACCTGGGTTTCCTGTTCTATAGGCAGGTATGCCAATCACTACGCCACCCTGGCAGAGTCGTTTTGCACAACTGCGTGGATTATACTAACACGCCTCCTTCCTCAACCCATATTCCCATTCACACGTCAGTTCACTTGGTATTCCCCTTACACTCGAACAACATTGCAGAGACTCTCCAACTATATTGGAATAGCAACTTAGCATCGAACTAAATGGGGGAAATTTTGCTCAGGTGCCACCCATGGCTTAACTTAAAAAAATACCCAATATTGTTTCAACACTTTATATCATACATTAAATCGTAAACGCACATTTGTTAAAAGAGATGTTCAAAGAGACATCTCGGTGCAGTACTGCACTCATCTCTATAGCCAGTTAAAGGAATGTAATACTGCATTGATCTCTACAGCCAGTTACGATTTATTTCAATCAGCCCCAGATCATCGCTCAAATTCTGTCGTCACATAACTTGTGTCGTAAGCACAAGTCGAAGTCGTTCGACTGCCTGGTCATTATAAACAGCCTCTAAAAGTTTTTGTTTCATGTATGCATGCTACCCTCAACGAAACATTGGTTTACATCATGCTATGACACAATGCTCAAATAGAAATAATTATAGGCTATTAATAATGACTAGAGAACCGAAACCGGACTAGCTAACAAAAAGTGTGCGCGTATGTGAACATTCACTGAAATAAACCTTTAAGTGACTATTCTTATGAGATTATATTGGTTTATTAAAGGTCATTTTATATCGGAAGCCAACAATGTCATTTCCCAATATGTGTTTTCCTTATTTCAGGGACCGAGCGAGGTGCCGCAGTGGCTAAGACACTGGGCTTATTCGGGACGACGACGGTTCAATCCCGCGTCCGGCCATCCTGATTTAGGTTTTCCGTGATTTCCCTAAATCGCTCCAGGTAAATGCCGGGATGGTTCCTTTGAAAGGGCACGGTCGACTTCCTTCCCCGTCCTTCCATAATTCGATGAGATCGATGACCTCGCTGTCTGTCTCCTTCCCCACACAAACCAACCCAACCCTTATTTCAGAGCCGTGGGCAACACGCGATATTCGATTTAATCGAAAAGCTTATATTTCACGTACATTTCTACTAGTTATATCGAAAACGGCTCGTTTACGGTAACAGATTTACTGAAACTTCTCTTTTGTTTCGCTCTATTATCATATTCTTTCACCCCCGAAAGGTCCGCGATTGATAAGAATACATACACCCTGTCTAGAACGCCTTTTAATAACGTTGTCTCTCGTATATTGTAGTAGGTATGAAGTAATAATTTGGTCGCTATGACATGCAGTAACCAGGATGGTACAAAACATACTAGGTAACGAAGTTGATGCTATGTTGTGACAATTCTACTCCGTGTTAACCCAATAGCTTTTCCTGTTCATTGCTCCAAATTGTTTTTAAAACTGTGCTTTTGCGTCCTCACGCGAGATAATGTCAAACTACGTCAGTCAATCATCGTCTGCATACTCATTAGCGAACGAGTCCACGTGATTATGTACGGAGAGAAGTACACTACGGGAGGATTGCATGCCAACAGTAATCTACTGAAATCGCTTTACGCACAAAGAGGGGGCAGCGACCTGTGTGCTGCGATGATTATGTAGGAACTCTCTCGCCGAGCTGCACGCTGCAGTTGTCATCTCCCCGGACATGCAAAAATTTATGGCGCTTGGGATTCCCGTTCACTCGAAATCTGCTCGTTGCATTAATTATGAGAGGGGCAGAGATTCCATTTGGTTTATCGCTTCGCTGGAGGGGCAACACCGAATGTGGTGGTCGAGCACGTCCACTCAATGATGAAGAGAAGGGGTAGGGAGGGGGGGGGGGGGATGGCGGGAGGTGGTCTCTAACGCGGTCCGGAGTGTTGGCAGCCCTGTGGAGGGCCCTGCAGCCTATCGCTCTGCCGCAGCGCCAGCCGCCCGTTTTGTTTTTCCGCGTCAGCCGATCTTCTCCCCGTGACAAACGCACGGTCTGCGCTTCCTGTCCCCAGATAGATTTATATACCTCTGACAAAGACGTATATTTCGATGACAATACCCACGAGTAAGGCTAATAAATTTTCCTGTTTCGACAGGCATTCTCCTGTGGCATTAAGTACTTGTGGGCCACAGCTGCGTACTGAACAACTTTCCTGTGGAATGCAAATAGCGCTACTAGACAGTTTTTACGTGATGATTGTATTCGCTTCATACTAATCGTAGTCCAAATAATCATTCTGCTCGCACAGTCCACAAAAAAACCCGTTATTAGGTTTCCTAAGTTGCTCAAATATATGACTTTGTCGATGACGGTGAGCGTAAACATTTGATCTCTTTCATTACCACGATATATTACTCCACTTTTAAAATAAAGCCTGTACTTGTCTGTTTTGATGCGGATGCCCACCGTTTCACCCTTGCATTTTTTTTTGTCAGCGTTACTCGTTGCATGCGGTGCACCTTGAAATCCTCCCCTTCACGAATCATTCTATCACAGTGTAAAACTCTTGCACTCAACATTCATTTGCTGTATATATTCCCATATCCGGCTTCGCTTACAGTTCTTACTCCTGACAGATCCCTCAATAGTATCTTGCTTGATGTGATAACACATGTCCTGCTTTCCTCTTGTGAACCCTTTCCACGTGTTCTTCTTCTTGCCGGCACTACCGAGAACCTCCTCGTTATTTGTCAGTCCAACAAATTTTCAGTATCCTAAAGTACTGCATCTCAAACACTTAGATTATCGTCCTTTCTTCACACACCCACTGTCACTCATACGCTTCCATGCAACTTTGTGCACCAAACGCACATTTCCCGAAATTACTTCCTCAAGTTAATGTTTTATATTACTCTAGTAGACTTCTATAGAACAGGAATGTCGTCCCTGTCTGTAATTATTTCTAAGTCGTCCTCGCTTCGTCTGTCATGCAGTATTTTGCTTCCCGAGGTATCAGAATTCCTTAACTTCGTCTACTATAATATACATTTAGATATTAAAATTTCCATTATTCTGGTACCTGCTACTGCCCATTATGTACATCTTTCCTCAATTTACTCTCGTTCTATAGTGTACGCGTATCCACAGCAATAGTTAGCCTTCTCATAAGAACTCACGTCAATCCGGATACGGGTATACGTACAGATATCGGCAACAATAGTTAAAACGAAGCGTCATTATCACGATTTTTGTATACCTGAATTACACACGATCGAAAGTAATAGCTATACAACTGGCCATTAAAATTGCTACAGCAAGAAGAAATGCAGATGATAAACGGGTATTCATTGGACAAAAATACTATACTATAACTGAGTCGTGACTCCATTTTCACGCAATTTGGGTGCATAAATCCTGAGAAATCAGTACCCAGAACCACCACCTCAGGCCGTAATAACGGCCTGGACACCCCTGGGCATTGAGTCAAACAGAGCTTGGATGACGTGTACAGGTACAGCTGCCCATGCAGCTTCAACGAGATACCACAGTTCATCACCAGTAGTGACTGGCGTATTGTGACGAGCCAAATGCTCGGCCACCATAGACCAGACGTGTTCAGTTAATGAGAGATCTGGAGAATGAGCTGGCTAGGGCAGCATTTGAATATTTTCTGTATCCAGAAAAGCCCATACAGGACCTGCAACATGCGGTCGTGCATTATCCTGCTGAAGT
Source organism: Schistocerca americana (assembly GCF_021461395.2). Taxonomy (NCBI): domain Eukaryota; kingdom Metazoa; phylum Arthropoda; class Insecta; order Orthoptera; family Acrididae; genus Schistocerca; species Schistocerca americana. The sequence continues at coordinate 481,092,323 of NC_060121.1, forward strand.
GTAGGGTTTCGCAGTGATCGAATTAAGGGTAGAGCCATGGGTCATAACACATCTGAAATGTAACGTCCACTGTTCAAAGTGCCGTCAACGCGAACAAGAGGTGACCGAGACGTGTAACCAGTGGCACCCCATACCATCACGCCGGTTGATACGCCAGTATGGCGATGACGAATACACGCTTCCAACGTGCGTTTACCGTCATGTAGCCAAACACGGATGCGACCATCATGATGCTGTACACAGAACCTGGATTCATCCGAAAAAATGACGTTTTGCCATTCGTGCACCCAGGTTCGTCGTTGAGTACACCATCGCAGGCGCTCCAGTCTGTGATGCAGCGTCAAGGGTAACAGCAGCCATGGTCTCTGAGCTGATAGTCCATGCTGCTGCAAACGTCATCGAAGTGTTCGTGCAGATGGTTGTCCTCTTGCAAACGTCCCCATCTGTTGACTCAGGGATCGAGACGTGGCTGAACGATCCGTTACAGCCATGCGGATAAGATTCCTGTCATCTCGACTGCTAGTGATACGAGGGATCCAACACGGCGTTCCGTATTACCCTCCTGAACCCACCGATATCATATTCTGCTAACAGGCATTGGAACTCGACCAAAGCGAGCATTAATGTCGCGATACGATAAACCGCAATCGCGGTAGGCTACAATCCGACCTTTATCAAAGTTGGGAATGTGATGGTACGCATTTGTCCTCCTTCCACGAGGCATCACAACAACGTTTCACTAGGCAACGCCGGTCAACTGCTGTTGGTGTATGAGAAATCGGTTGGAAACTTTCCTCATGTCAGCACGTTGTAGGTGTCGCCACTGGCGCCAACCTTATGTGAATGCTCTGAAAAGCTAATTATTTGCATATCACATCATCTTCTTCCTATCGGTTATATTTCGCGTCTGTAGCACGTCATCTTCATGGTGTAGCAATTTTAATAGCCAGTAGTGTGTAATTGCTTGAAGCCACTTCTTTTTCCATTCAGGACGAGTGCCGCAATGTACGATATCATGGAGGGATCAAATCTGTTGTGAGTATCAGGATGGCTGAACGTGGTGACGTTGACTCCCTCCTGATTTCTCACACAATCTCACAGATATCTTGTTCCTGTCGTACCTGCAGCAACCTTACGTGTGATTTAAACCTATTTCGTTTCCAGTTATAGTTGTCACTTATGCAGTTGCCAGAAGCTGCCGCAAATCAACGTGGAGGATATTCTAAAACCGTAGTTTGAAGTCTTCGATCCTTTTTCCGACACCCGTTTGTGTTTCAGATACCAAGCAAATACAGTACGCTTGAAAATCAGTGAATCTCTCGACGTTTGTCTCAAATATATTAACTAGTACATAATAGAATGCTTATTACACTAAGAAATGTAGCACTATCAAACTATTTAATACTGTGCTTATTAACAAATATTTGTTAGAATAAGTACGTCGGAAACATTTAATACTATGCTTTATGAAACAGACTTATTACTTCGTTTGACTTCCCATTGTTGCGGAATGTTCCACAAAAATTTTCACAAAATCAGATTCAGTAATTAGAACAGAAGATAGTTTCTTGTGGAATGTAGTCTACGTAGTTTTCATAGGCAATTACTATTACGAGGTCCTATTTCAACAAACGAAAATGAAGCTCACGCTAAAACCTAACTCCAGGCCTCTGCTTTAACGAGTGGGTTAAAGCTGTTTGAAATATTTGAATATCAGCTGATGCGGACGTAGATAACAGGTTTACAGATGCAGTCGAGAACAAGGCGTTTATGGATACGTTGCTGATTAAAATCTCTGTTTTACCTGTAATCTTCTTGGTTGCAGTGTCAGTAAGAGCGTTTATTTTACTTTTAATCTGCATTGCAGCGCGTTCTACCATTGTTAGATTACTTGCTCGTTGAGATTTCTTGTCAATTCCGATTAAAAAGGCAGGGTCAGGTAAGCTGACAGATGAGTATAGTGTCCATTCAATATATTCACTCAGACATTGTTTTCTGATGCGTAAAAAGGAACTGGTGCTATGAATAACCGCTACGTTGTGTAACATCATGAACATTAAGGAGATAATTGGGAAATTCTCCGTAAAAAAGGCTGAAGGCCAGGAAACAATGTCTACATGATTTACAGATTGCAGAAAAGTTCAGTAACGTCGAAACAACTGTTAGTCACAGGAGGATGGTTTCATAATTTATTTTGTGGGAGCATATATTTCCTTACACCGTTTGAGATGTGCCCCACATAGGGATAAACGAATTACGAAGGTATATGAGCACATCTTCTAGGTGATTTTCATTTTGGCAAGGCATTGAATATAAAATACGTAGTGTAATCGGAATAAGTTGTAAGACGTATTTACAATCACGCGCTACTAAATCAAATGTGCTGAATGTACACTGTAAGGTGATCAGACGGTATAACATCTACATACTCTACCAGATGTGTTTTTCACAACGGCTCCCATATAATAATGATGTTTTACTGTGAAGAACCTGTAAGATTTGAAACACAACAAGCATATGACTAGTGAAACTGATCAGTTCAAATTTCTAGTTGTTCAGATAGATAATAAACCGTCGTGGAAAGTTCACGTTCAGGATCTTGTTCAAAGACATAATGATGGCATCTTTACTAGTCGAACGGTATCTGAAGTGAGTGATCGTTCGACACAAAAATTAGTCTATTTTGTTTATTTTCATACGGCACAAAATGGTTCAAATGGCTCTGAGCACTATGGGACGCCACTGCTGAGGTCATTAGTCCCCTAGAACTTAGAACTAGTTAAACCTAACTAACCTAAGGACATCACAAACATCCATGCCCGAGGCAGGATTCGAACCTGCGACCGTAGCGGTCTTGCGGTTCCAGACTGCAGCGCCTTTAACCGCACGGCCACTTCGGCCGGCCTCATACGGCACAAAAATTAGTCTACTTTGCTTATTTTCATTCGATTATGTCGTAGGGTACTATATTTTGCGGTACCTCTTCCCATTCTGAAAGGATATTTTTGGCTCAGAAACGGGCGGTTCGATATATATATATATATATACTTAAGCAATATCCTTTTTGTTATATCCAAAGTGATCGCAGCCAGTGCATACAACAGTTTCACACATTGGAAGCCAGTTGTTCCACTCTTATACGTCATCAATATCAGTCCAACTGTGTGTAAAACATATATAATGAACACTGCTATATGAAATGTATTTAATCACTCTTGTAATATTCAATCTAGTTTATTTAATCAGTCACTAGTGTGCATGTTAAACAGCCACACATAGCACGAAGTACAGGCACGATAGAAAGCTCCCACTTTTTAGCCGCACAGGAATTTAAATTATAAATTGTTAATGTATACATTCAACTGACCTGAGCAGTACCTTCAGACTCTGTACGAATAATCTGACTTCGATCATTTTCCATGTAAACAAAAGTCACAGTCGGCCACACGGCGGATACTGCGCTGTTTTCGTACAACATACAAATTTACGCCACAATTACAAATGCGAAAATTGGAACGACAACAAGCAAAGTAGAAAGTAAGTGCATCTAAGGAGTGATGTATCGTAAATACACTACTCTCGAAGTATCGTAGTTAAATATAACGGTTATTCTGCAGACGTCAGTTGCAGTATACAAATCATAGTCGATGTTTTTAACGGTGGGGTAATGAAGACTGAATTATGTGTGGCGCCGATTACAGTTCTGCATGCAATTCGCATCCACTTTTTGTAACGAACTGAAGACAGAAGTATGTACACTACTGGCCATTAAAATTGCTATACCAAGAAGAAATACAGATGATAAACGGGTATTCATTGGACAAATATATTATACTAGAACTGACATGTGATTACAATTGCACGCAATTTGGGTGCATAGATCTTGAGAAATCAGTACCCAGAACAACCACCTCCGGCCGTAACAATGGCCTTGATACGCCTGGGCATTGACTCAAACACAGCTTGGATGGCGTGTACAGGTACAGCTACCCATGCAGCTTCAACACAATACCACAGTTCATCAAGAGTAATGATTGGAGTATTGTGACGAGCCAGTTGCTCGCCCACCATTGACCAGACGTTTTCAATTGGTGAGAGATCTGGAGAATGTGCTGGCCAGGTCAGCAGTCGAACATTTTCTGTATCCGCAAAGGCCAGTACATGACCTGCAACATGCGGTCGTGCATTATCCTGCTGAAATATAGGGTTTCGCAAGGATCGAATGAAGGGTAGAGCCACGGGTCCTAACACATCTAAAATGTAACGTCGACTGTTCAAAGTGCCTCAGTGCGAATAAGAGGTGATCGAGACGTGTAACCAATGGCACCCATACCATCACGATGGGTGATACGCCAGTATGGCGATTACGAATACACGCTTCAAATATACGTTGACCTCGAAGTCGCCAAACACGGATGCGACCATCATGATGCTGTAAACAGAACCTGGATTCATCCGAAAAAATTTCATTTTGCCATACGTGCACCCAGGTTCGTCGCTGAGTACACCATCGCAGGCGCTCCTGTCTGTGATGCAGCGTCAAGGGTAACCGCGGCCATGGTCTCCGAGCTGATAGTCCATGCTGCTGCAAAAGTCGTCAAACTGTTCGTGCTGGTGGTTGTTGTCTTGCAAACGTCCCCATTTGTTGACTCAGGGATCGAGAGGTGGCTGCACGATCCGTTATTACAGCAGGGACGGCCGAGAACGCGGTACGCGTGCATGCACGCGTGCCGAGCTTTCACAAGCGTGCGGATCGCTCCCTTCTAGCGTCATACGTCCCCCACTACCACACCAGCTGACTGCGCACGCATGAGAGAAACTATGAACACGCCGCACGCGACAGTTCATTCGCAGCTTTGATGGCTGTTTGTACACCTACAGAAAAATAACAATAACGCTGGGTTTGAAACTGCATTACACCTAAAATATCGTGCTTCTCACATCGTCACTCGTAAAATTCTTACAACATTTAAGCTGAGATATAGGAACAGACTTGAATGCAGTCTACAGCACGCAGTATGATGTGGAATAAGTGATTCCAACTACATGTGAAACAAGCAAATTTTATATTCTGGAACTACTGTACAAAATTTGCAATAACTGCAATTCTCAACAAAACATATGACAAATACAATAAAATTATCACCATTAATTTAATTATTTTTGGTTCACTGTAGACATAATAAAGTACATATCCGGCACAAACTGACGGTACACGGACAAACGCAGACAGTTTCTCATATTTTCGTCACTCAGATTGCCACGTAATCCTGACTTATTTAGTTACATAATCGAAATAAACCATTCGCACACGTATGTCGATCCAAACACTGATATAACATTTGCAGCCTCATTCTAGAGACGGGGAAACTCTTCCTGAGGAAAATCTTCGTAAAATTCCTGGACAGTTTTTACGTAAAAAAATTTGTCCTTTAAGTGAGAATTACACTGCAGATCAATCAATTCCATTTGCAAATGCACTGGAGTACTTTCAACTGAAACCGCAAAGGGTCTAGAAAATAGTTCAAAAACACATGTCAGACTGGCAGTGTCCTGAAAAAGTTTAGAAAATTGTGCCTGTAGTTCCTCCAACACAGAAACGAATTTGTAAGAAGTTGCGTTCTCTCTGACTTTAGAGAGCGTAGGGCAACGGGCGGTATTCATTTTCATGAGTTGTTTCTTCCACAATGAGAGTTTCTTACATAATGCATCCACTTTTTTCATCAGATCAGAAATAAGCTGCTGCTCACCTTGCAAAGTCTCATTCAGAGCGTTCAAGTGTGCAGTCAGATCAACTAAAAAGGCGAGGTCTGTAATCCATTTTGGATCTTCTAATTTTGGCTCTGCCTTTTCTTTTTCCTTCAGGAACTCAACAATAGCGAGTCTTAAATTGAAAAATCTTTCGAGGCATGATCCTTGACTTAACCAACGTATTTCCCAGTGGTAAATAACATCTCCGTACTCTTCGTTCAGTTCCATGAGAAACTGTTGAAAGTGACGGTGTACTAAGCCAAGCGACTTCAAAAAATGTGCTATGGTGACTACTAACTTCATCACGTGCTCCAAATTTGCATTCATAGCACAAAGAGCTTCTTGGTGTACAACACAATGAATTCCGTACAAATCTTCTGGTGATCGTCCTAGTTTTTTACGCAACAATGCTACAACCCCATTTTGAGCACCTCGAACTCCTGGCGCTCCATCCGTGGTGACTGAAAGTAACATTTTCCAATTCAGGCCAACGGCTTCAACTGCCTTTTCAACTGCTTTTAGCAAGTAGGTACCCCTCGTTGTGTGTTTCATTGGTACTAAATCTAACAGTTTTTCCGTCACGTGCAAATTTGTGTCGACTCCACCAACATAAATCGCTAGTTGTGCTGTGTCCGAAATGTCGGTCGACTCGTCCAAAGCAATCGAGAATGCAATAAACTTGCAGGCACTATCAATTAACTGCCTGTAGACATCCGCTGCCATACCAGCTATGGGGCGAGATATTGTCTGTCTGGAAAGACTAATTTCACTAAACTTCTTTACTTCCTGTGGCTTCAAGAGTTCCGCCGCCTCAACAATACACTCCTTGATGAAATCACCATCACTGAAACGCTTATTCGCTCTTGCGATTTCGAGCGCTATTTTGTATCTTGCTCTTAAAGACAGGTCGCTACGTTCGGTTGCAGGCTAAAAAAAAAGGAAACAAAAACTGAGTGAACTCTAAATTCGAATTCTAACGACGAATATGTACAAATACAAACATCAGAAACACAAAGCTTTGTAACTGTTACTCGCGTTCGGTCCGTCTCGCTGCATAACACTACGTCTTCCTAATTCCGCCAACTTGTTTGATCTATCAACCCAACTAAATCATTAAGTCCTTTGTGTGTGGTGTTATAATGCCGTTCTATGGCAAATTTGCGGTGCCCGGCGAGTCTGCGACTGCATAATAGGCATTGAGAATTTTCATCCTTCTCTTCGAAAAAATATTGCAATTCCCATTCTGGTCTGAAGGTTTGTGACGTTGTGTCACTACCCCGCCTCTTTGTGAGCGTGTGTTCCATTGCAACAACCACTGTACAGTACTTATAAACTTCCTACGAATCGCTAACAAATAGCGAAGAATAAACATGGCTACCACTACGAATCAACTAATGCACCCTATGCCGGATGAAAAGATGTTTCATCGCACAGCTAGTCTATTGTCGCGCCGTGCCGAGCAGTGCCGCGAAAGACCGAGGAAAGCCGAGTAGTGGCGAGGCGGACCGAGCCCAGGACGGCACGCGTGCGGCACATCTGTACATGCGTGCAGTTTGGCACGCCGTGGCCGTCCCTGCGTTACAGCCATGCAGATAAGATGCCTGTCATCTCGACTGTTAGTGATACGAGGCCGTTGGGATCCAGCACGGCGTTCCGTATTACCCTCCTGAACCCACCGATTCCATATTCTGCTAACAGTAATTGGATCTCGACCCACGCGAGCAGCAATGACGCGATACGATAAACCGCAATCACGATAGGCTACAATCCGACCTTTATCATAGTCGGAAACGTGATGTTACGCATTTCTCCTCCTTACATGAGGCATCACAACAACTTTTCACCAGGCAACGCCGGTCAATTGCTGTTTGTGTATGAGAAATCGGTTGGAAACCTTCCTCATGTCAGCACGTTGTAGTGTCGCCACCGGCGCCAACCTTGTATAAATGCTCTGAAAAGCTAATCATTTGCATATCACAGCATCTTCTTCTTGACGGTTAAATTTCGCGTCTGTAGCACGTCATCTTTGTGGTGTTACAATTTTAATGGCCTGCAGTATATCAGGTCAACCGAAATTCTGTAGTACTACAAGTGCCAACATACATAAACAAAAACATATAAATTAATAGCTGGTTGCTGTCTTTCTTAAAATAATATAATGCACAGCTTCGAATCTCAGAAACCAAAAGAAACTGTTAAACTGTTGTAGACATGGTACTGTTTTGTCTCCACCACTATAGCAGCGTCATTTCCGTTATCGCCGGATGCGACAAGGAAATCAGATAATATACTGTGCTTCCTCTCCGAAAGTTTTCATCCACAATCGCAGATGTGACCTCTTTATGTTGTTTACTGAGGCGGTATTCACGCTCAGTACTTAACGTCGGTGGAAGAAAACAAGCTGTTCACAAACCAGCTCTTTAATCTAACTAGACCGAATCTCCCACACTTAACTATTTCTTTGGAAGAAATTTACATCTGAAATCCGATTAAAATTGACAGAAAAGTTCGTTAGGTAGTATCTAACGACCCTTGAGGTTAGTAGAAGAACTGGTCAACTTGAATCTTAACAAACTGCTAAGGCTGCAAGTTATATTAAATGAAATCATCGTTAGGAACCAGAGAAACTGAGTTAAATTCGCTTGTAATTTCAAAGAATTCCTGCCATTTTTGTCCTGGTGTCAGGGCAGATCTCGCAGCCCTTGTTCCACCTGCCGCCTCCGTATGTCCGGAGCCGCCCCCACACTCCGCCGCAGCTGCAGCCGGTGTAGCATTTCCCGCGGCGACGTCCCGCAGAGTGATGGATGGTGGCAGCCAGCAGGCGGCCGCGTGTCGAACCGAGCAGCCACGTGGTACCACGTGAGAGCCGAGATGCCATCCAGTCCGACAGGGAACCGCAGCAGACACGGTCAGCACTGGAGCACCTAACGCAACACCTCTCCGAGTTGGGGTGGCAGGGAGAAAAATGTGGAAGATATCTATATTCGAAGTATGCCATTTCTGTTTTCCGTCGTATACAGTAGACAGTTTGCTTGCAGAGACATCTAATACATACGTCTCTAGAAGCACATATGTCAAGGAATGTCTTATGTGACTACTCTTCACTCCTAACATATTTTGTTTTTTATTCTTCTGTCCTTAACGGACGGTGTGTGAGAATACGAGCTATAACGATTCCTCAAGCATGATCAGTTACACCCTTCTAATACGGAAAACAGCAGTGCTTTGTGACGCGAAGTTGAATTAAAATGGCCGGTTGGTGTGGCCAAGTGGTTCTAGGCGCTTCAGTTTGGAACCGCGCGATTCCTACGGTCGCAGGTTCGAATACTGCCTCGGGCATGGATGTATGTGATGTCCTTTGGTTAGTTAGGTTTAAGTAGATCAAAGTTATAGGGGGACTGATGACCTCAGATGTTAAGTCCCATAGTGCTCTGAGCCATTTGAACCATTTGAATTAAAATGAAATAGAAAGCCGCAGTGATTTATTAATTGAGTAATTCCGAGAGCCATTACGTCTTATTGAAATTAATTATCTTATTAGCATCTCCAAAACGAAAGTAACGTCATTGGGAAAGAGATATAAACGGAGTGCCAAATAGGAGGAACAAAGTTAGAACAGGTGGACGGTTTCAAGTTCTTAGGATGCATATTCTCACAGGATGGCGACATAGTGGAAGAACTGGAAGCGAGGTGTAGCAAAGCTAATGCAGTGAGCGCTCAGCTACGATCTACTCTCTTCTGTAAGAAGGAAGTCAGTACGAAGACTATCTGTGCACCGTTCAATCTTTCGACTAACTTTGGTGTATGGGAGCGAAAGCTGGGTTGTTGTTTACGGATATGAAAGCAGCTAGGGCCGGCCGGAGTGGCCGTGCGGTTCTAGGCGCTACAGTCTGGAACCGAGCGACCGCTACGGTCGCAGGTTCGAATCCTGCCTCTGGCATGGATGTGTGTGATGTCCTTAGGTTAGTTAGGTTTGATTAGTTCTAAGTTCTAGGCGACTGATGACCTGAGAAATTAAGTCGCATAGTGCTCAGAGCCATTTGAACCATTTTTTTTAAGTAGCTAGGTACTAGTAGATGGGAACAATGGCAGGAGGGTATCCACAGTGAGGAAATCAAAGAAAAACTGGAAATGAACTCTATAGATGTAGCAGTCAGGGCGAACAGGCTTAGATGGTGGGGTCATGTTACACGCATGGGAGAAGCAAGGTTACCCAAGAGACTCATGGGTTCAGCAGTAGAGGGTAGGAGGAGTCGGGGTAGACCAAGGAGAAGGTACCTGGATTCGGTTAAGAATGATTTTGAAGTAAAAGGCTTAACATCAGAAGAGGCACCAATGTAAGCACTGAATAGGGGATCATGGAGGAATTTTTAAGGGGGACTACGGTCCAGACTGAACACTGAAAGGCATAAACAGCCTTAAATGATGATGATGATGATTCTGAAGTAGAAAGCTAGCCCATGTAATGAATACCGGAAATATAATGATTGAGAAGATTGTGTCTTCCGGGTTGGAAGGAAACAAGAAGGGCTAGTAAATCCACATTTAGAAGGCAGTTACCTATATAAAACACAAATTACGGTGGAATCTTTTAGATATTTCATTTGGTGCAAGATATATTTAGAAAAATGTAGACTCTGTTAATATTCTAGCTGACGTCTGAATACTGCTCATATGAAATGCTTATGATCAAAATGAGAACGCCACATGGTAGATACCACTGTAGTAAGGACGAAAACTCTGGTTTCAAACTGTAGATTGTTAAATAAAGAACTTCAACCACAGGAAGTTTTAGGGTTTGGTATTAACAAGTCATCGAAAAAAAGTGCAGGCGCTTTGAAAAAGTTCAACTTGTAAAGCACGTAATTTATAAAACCAGACCTATGGACTAGAAAGAAAGAAATACGGCAGTTAAAAAAATGAGCACGAAGGGGAAAATAGGGAAAGAAGTTTATGTAGCTCCTAATTTTTGTACAATCTCTAGCTGTTATAACAACACATTTAATATCAGGCAGCCACTCACTGAACTTGGCGTGTTGATATTACAGATAAGGTTACGTCTCATAAAATTGACTGCGTCTTTATATAGTAATTACCCGCGAACGACATTTTCGAACCCTTTTTGTTAAACCAATAGAACTAATATCCCTTTATTATTCTTATTTTTCGATCGGTAATATGCGGTTGATCATTCCTATAGCTTTTGTTCTGTGATAAATAATAATGCTGTTAATTTCCTCTTTATTTTGGTAGCACAGTGCGAATCCCTGCATCCTTCTAATAATGAAGATGTTGTTTTAGAATTTTTTTTCTGCACATTAATTGGAAGTAGTCAGTTTGGTGACAAAGCGCGCTGTCATTTTCCCATATAAAATTTGCAATTCGAATCGGCAGACTACGTTTTAACCGAAGTTCGACTGTGATTATTATTATTATTAGTATTATTATAATTACGCAGAAGTAACTATTTCTGTTAACCATTAACGATAACGCAGCTTCCGGTCACCAAGATCACTGCTTCCCAACAATGACTGCTTGCATGAGAATGAAAGTAAAGTCATACGACTAAAAATCATTTAATGCCGTAAGATAATATTAAGCTAATTCTTTCTTGCTAACTGATTACATGTTTCGTTTCCTGTACATTATTATAGTGTATTCGTTTTTCGATAACATTTTACTTTCACGAACGATTTTAATTTAAAAAGAAGCATACAGAAGAAAAGAGATGTGACAGGACGAATTTTGTAATAATTTTGGTAGTTATATTATTGCACATTGTTCTTCTTTGTTTCGTGTACCGAATGGAAACTGTAAACCAATGACGAAAACAGACTGGAGTTGAAGATAAATATTGAAACGAATCATTATTAGGCATAGAATTTGAAACAATTTATGAAGAAGAAAGAGAAAGCAACTAAAACGTTATTTTTTGAAGTTATTTATATTTTTTACAATTCAGCGTAGGTGGTAACGACATTTCTTATTTCTCATGCCCAAGCGTACCATAAGTGCCGAATTAATAGTTCACAAACCACTTTTTATTCAAAGTCTGAATATTTGAATTTGTTGGTAATCAATTGCAATATTCGTACAGTTAAGTTGTACAAAACTGCTGACTTTGTGAAACGTGTGTACAACATGGTATAGCACCGTTTATTCTTTCAACACATTAACATCTTTACATTGAAAACGTCACATTTTGCATTACTATTATTATTTGTGTGCTGTTATTTAACTATTTTCTCAGGTAATTTCTGCTATCCATGCGTTACGAGAAAGAGAGGAAAACCTATAAAAATGATATCTGAAGAAAATATTGATGTATAATCATATGCCGAAGTAGCGAATTCTGTGATACGGTTATTATAATTACAGGTTTTAACACATCAGTGCGGGAAATCAAATACCAGGCAGAGATCAACGATATTGTTCCACTGACTGGTAATACTCAGGACCCATTTGCGGTATTACATGAAAATTTAGAGATAACGATAAAAGTGGATTGCTAACACTTATCATCACAAAGAGATAATGTGTCGTTTAAATTGACAATTTTGTCGACTTATCTAGCAAACCTCTCATCACGACGGAACGCCACAACAACAGTAATTTTGGGCTGGATAACCATATATGAGGACGTTACTAAGGCTACACAAAAATTAATAAATGAACAAACTTAAAATAATAGAATGTGTTCGGAATGTAAATGAAAAAATAGGTAACTTTTCGGACGAACAGTTTGCACACAGAGGAAAGTTTTTCATAAGATTTTTAAATGTGAAATTCTGATAAGGACACCCGGATAAACGATAAATTAGATTCAGAATTACAACTTGATGTACAACAATCTTTTACTGAAGTGTTACCTGTGCAAGAACTGAACTGTCGATATGAAGTTATTCAAATAATATACAGTTTCTCCAGAGCAAATAAGCTAAGAAGCACGAAAAAAAAAAAAAAAAGAATTTTGTCTGACGTACCCGATAGGCCTCTTGAAGGTCTTTCAACTGGACGCCGCTGGAGCTTATTACGTGTCCCTGACCTTCCCCAGTTACCTAATCGGAAAATGGAGCCTTGCATTTTAAAGTGGAATTCGAACCATATATCATTCGTGACCACTCCATCTGTGAGAAGTAAACGCTCGGTTAAAAATCATAGTGAAAAAGTTGTCTGAATGGAATCTGATCCCGCGCCTTGCCACAAGACCATTTTTGTTTTAGAAATAAAAAACAAAAAGAATATGACCATTAGACCTGACACGTGTAGTGGAAACGCTATCTCTGTCACTTGATATGACTCAACATTGGTAATTAGTGTTCTGTTTGTAAATTTTTCCCTGAATGCTAATGAGAAGCAAGGAAAAAATGGCAGCCTTTATACGATGAAAACTTTGGACCAGTGCTGAGGAGAGATGTAGTTGCAAGTCCGTGTAAAATTCACGATCACCACGCATGTCGCCGTTCCATACGCTTGAGACACTTACATTCTTCCTTCCTGCGGCATTTTGCATACACCATCAAGAACAGTGCGCACGCCATTCAAAATAATACTCACAGAAAAGCGAAGTTCCCCATTGTGGATCTAACAAGATAGAGTTGTATCCTTTATGCCGAATGTTAGCTCCATGAACTAAAAACTAATAACACAGCGTTAATAGCCAATGTTCACTACCTCGTGCTGTTGTCCGTTCCCTCTAGAATAAACGGTTTTACCCATATACAAGCGAATGGCAGTGAATTTTCTGATAATGCTCACTCTTACGTATTTGCTTCTATTCCCTCCCCTGTAATCCAGCATTTAGGTGCTTAAAATTGGCTGCGTGAGTGATTCGCTGAATCGCGCGCTAGGCGGGCAGGGTATACAAACCGCTGTCAGAAGCTGTTCTTCAAGCGGCAAAAATGTGTAACTTCAACATTTTTTTACAAACTACTTGCACTGCCTCATTACAGCTAAAATTTTGGCAGTGCATTTCTTCCATTGTCTTCTTTCCGTGTAAAAAATTTGAGGGTACGTTTCGACATGCCTTATTGGACCTTTCCCTTGTAAGAGCTGAGGTAGGAGAATGTGCGACTGACATCTGAGGGGTGGCGGGGTGGGAGGTGATGCGAGAACGCAACCCCCCCCCCCCCCCATTGCGGGCGGCAGGTGATGCGAGAACGCAACCCCCCCCCCCCCCCCCCATTGCGGGGCCGCCCGCATTGCTACCTGGGTCGCAACCCCCCCCCCCCCCCCCGGCCACCACCAGTCAGCCCACACGCTATTCATTCGTTTCTTTCCTCAGTCGACCCACCCAACTGAATCGAGTTATCGAGTAGTTGTGCTTTCCTATGTAGCACGCGCGTCCGCGGCATCGTATTTTATACGTTTCTGTCTGGCACATAGATAGCTAACACATACCTACGAGAAAAGTCGCGGCCATTCTAATGACCTCGATTAATTATTCTGTCTGGAATTTGTTCGAGAAATGTCGCTTATATTCTACTGTTTTGCGATTAAAAAGAGACTAATGGGAGAGATTCTTCAATGCAAGCAAACGAGCATAAACACCCTTAATGATCGTCGTCTATTATGCAAGCCTTGTCTGACTGTCCTAGATCTGACTATCCTACTGTGCACACGCTGTACAAAATATTTTCTTGTCTGCCTGCATCTACTGCCACAGCAGAAAGAAGTTTTTCAACATTGCTACGTACAAATATGTGGCTGAAGTCGACTGAATGACTTAGCTCTGTTGAAGACTCACCACGACATTGATTGTGCTATTGACGATATAATTAACCACTTTACAAGGAAGAATAAGCGCACAGAATTCATCACTTACGGAGGAGAACCCACAATTGTAACTTTTTTATATCTTAAGATGGCATTGTCTTGTATGTATGTATAATCAGTTGAAATAAAACTTTCTTAAACTTTGCATGTGAATTCATAATTTTTTATTACGGTAAAAGTAAAAGAAGCTCAAGATATCTCTAGAGCCCTCACCTTGAGGTTCCTCTGTATCAGCCATCGCAAAACAGTGTGTAACGTCAACAGCGCAGTGCCGTTGGCAGTGTTATTTGGTAGAAGGGAGCTGTTCACCTTGTTTCAAGGAGACCAACTGCTTTGCTGGAATACTCTGGTTGGAGGGAATCCTCACGTTTGTGCAGCAGTGGTTTTTAATTTTGCAACTGGCAGCAAGCACTGTTTGGTTGTGTAGTATCACTTTTTCTGTTACGTTTTCTCTCGTAGCGCAAATATTTATGGGTAACCGCGCAACATACTAGTGGATTGTCTTGGAACTATATTTACACATAAATGTGTATCGATTGGGAGAAGTTACATAAACCCATTTTGTATGTGAATAACATTGATGACTTGTGACTAGAAAAAGCAATCTTTTTTACTATGTTGACATACATCAAGTGCAATAAATACTCTACAAAGCCCTGGCTGTACCTCACTGAGCCTGACTAAAGAGTGCATACGAACATGATAGCTAGTAGGAACAGAAAGCCAAAGGACATTCTTAACTTTAGTGTCTGTCTTATTGGAGTGTAATTTACAGCTTATATGGTACTGTAGGATAACCTGACCTAATATTCCACAAGGCCAATGTACAAAGGCAGTAATTTAACAGAGAATTTCCACTACCTTTCGTAGTTTAGGAGAATTACTTTGATGCTACTTTAAAGTTGCTACACCTGTTATCTCAAAAAACGAGGAATTTGTGTACAATACTAGATTTTCCATAGTGTTTCTACTTTATTGTATCTCTTTACATAGTATTAAGTATTTAGCTGTAAGAAGCATGTACTTTTGTACCTAAGCTAGTGCCTTTGAACTAAATGAACTCAGAGCTTGGTGTATGTGTGAAATTACTTGATTATTGGACATTTTCTACTTACGTAAGATAACTAGTTACCGAAATATGAGGATGAAATTTTGAGTTTGTATTGATTGCAATCAAAGTCCCATGAGTAACACTATTGTGAAATTTAAGCGGTCTTTGAAAAATTGCATGACCATTTGGCACTTTGTGAATAAGATAACTATTTACCGAAATATGAGGATGAAATTTTGAGTTTGTATTGATTGCAATCAAAGTCCCATGAGTAACACTATTGTGAAATTTAAGCGGTCTTTGAAAAATTGCAAGACTATTTGGCACTTTGTGAATAACACACTAACCCTTCCTGTGTGCTGAATGTAATTTCGATCAAGGATGTCGTTTTAACAGAAAATATACTGAGGCCAATTTCGCTATGAATAAATAAATAATGTAGTCCTGGTCAACATGAGTAGTAAGATATTAATAAATATATGTTCCACACGTTCTGGCCAGAGCCGTAAGAAACAATGCTGCTTCGTGGAAACGTATTTCTTGATACTGATTATGTGTACTTTCTCACGTAAACATGTATATTTCTGTCGTCTAGAAACCTTACTTTTACTCATTTCACCAGAACATTGAGACCATTGGGAGCCGATAATGAAGAACAAAATCATTTACGGTGCGGTTCTCCTCTTGCTACCTGCGACGGTCCTTCGCTGCAGTACGGTTAGCCAGGATCCGTTTACCTTAAGGCTTTCCTCTTTCTTATTGAAACTGTTCGCGTTTTGTTTTTGGATTTCTACCGCTTCTCTGAACAAGAGCGTATGATAGTGCTTCTCTACAGCCATAACTTCCGTGTCGGCGAAATTTATTACGTGGTCGGTCTCATTCAGTGCGTGTTCTGCCACGGCCGATTTCTCCACCTGCCCCAACCTGCAATGTCGCTTATGCTCTTTGATCCTGGTGTTAATTGATCGTCCAGTCATTCTGACATAAACTTTTCCGCATGTGCATGGTATACGGTATATTCCCGACATTGCAAATGGGTCTCTTTTCTCCTTCGCCGATCTAAGACACTCTTTGATCTTCGTTGTCGGTTTGAAAATCGTCTTTACGCCGTGTTTGCGCAATATACGGCCGATTCTGTCCGTCACTCTGGGAATGTATGGCAGAAAGACCGTACCCGACATTTCTTTTTCTGGTTCCTTACTTCGATAGGAAACAGCCAGGATACTGCGCCGGGCAAAACCACCAGCTTGCAACCTGAAGAAAGAAGAGATACAAGCCATTAAGAATCTAAACGCCGACAAGAGTATATTGGTACTGCCTGCCGATAAGGGGAATGCGACCGTCGTAATGAAGACCGAAGATTATGAGCATAAGATCCGAGACCTTGAAACACGTATGCATTCAGGAGCAGCGATGGCGAGGCATGACAGAATCTCTGACCAGAGAGTTATTTATCGTTGCTAGTCTGCGCTTGACCGCGCGTGAGTGCAGTTGTTGTACGTAGCGAGTCGTGAGAGCATGTAGTTCAGTTGCGAGTTGCACTCAGGCAGTGCTAGGAGTCGTGTGTGAGGAGTCGGCGGGCGTCGACATGGTCTCTGGTCACGGTTCGGGACGAGGTATATTGTTAAATAAGGTAATGAAGCAGCATTGCGCTCAGCCTATAACATCTGTTAATTGTAATTAATTTGTTCAAGAAATGCCTCAATAATAATTTTGTTTTCAAAGCAATCTTTTTTAAGAAAAGAATCATTCCGATTGAAACAATATTTCCTATGCTTTTCCTCCCAGAATCAATTTATCAGATTAATTATTGCACAGGGCCTGGGGTCAGCGATGCTGCCCTTATAAAATAAATCAGATTAATTATTGCACAGGGCCTGGAGTCAGCGATGCTGCCAGTATAAAATTTATCAGGTTGATCTTAACATTAATTTTGTAGGGACTTAATATATTTGCACATTTTTATTATCATTGAGTTTTATTACTGTGGGAAGCTAACATTTTTCACTATTCGCAATTCTATTCTATTCTTTTCATTTTCATATTTTTACGGGGAGGTTACACTTGGCTCCATTTATATTTAATAAATATCATTCATTTATTTTTGTGGGGAGGTTACACTTGGCGACATCCGGTCCATGATCGTATTTCTTTGAGAATCTTCTGAAAAGTAGCCAGGTATCTGCTCTTATTTACTAAAATATAATTAGCATTTGGCGCAACGCTTTTATTAATTTTATGACTTTCTTTTCTCAGATCATCGGCAATTCGTTTCTCTGTTGTATTTTGTTTGTTGCTTTTTGCATTGTGCTTATTTCACTTGTGAGTAATTGTGACTATTGTAAAAATGCCGCGAAAGACTGTGAATAGTGCATCGCGATGTATAATGAATGAAATTACCGATTTAAACAACTTCACTGATAGTACTTGTGACACGCAGTGTAACGATGACAATCCTGCGTTCACTGACAATCATTGCATTCCAACCACCAATAATGATGTAGATCTTAATGATCAACAAGCGAACTTAACTGTGTCCTCTGTTAATTTGACGACAATTGATGACGCGGGGAGCTCCATTGTAATGAGCGCTGCCCGGCTTTACACACCCGATTTTGAAAATTCAAGTAACATACAGACAATTTTTTCTAATGAAAATGGACAGTGTACTGAAAGTACGACGGATTTATTTAATTCCGAAATAGTGACTGACACTATACATTTGACTGGCAAACCTTTTTGTAAATCTCAGAATGACCAAATGTTCACACAAAACGCCTTAATTGCAGGTACGCAATCAAACAGCACAGATAATAAAGTAGATAATGTTACATTAGGTCAAATTACGGCAATATTGCTACAAAATAGGGAAGATTCCAAACAACAGGGTGAAAAATTAGACAACCTTAATGAAGATAACAAACAATTCAAAGAAGATTTCAAACAACTTAGTGAACAGAACAAACACCTCAATGAAAAATTAGACAACAATTCGAGAGGGCTTAGTGAACAAATTAGAGCCGTTGCTGCGCAGTGTCATGCCACTAAGGAACAGTTACTCGAGGAAATTGAGGCTTGTTCAAGGAAAAGTAGCGAAGAAATTAGGTCTGTTGCTCAAGAATTAAGGGAAATGCAAACAGCTACAACAGAAATACTTAGAGACGAAATTAGCAGAGTCGCTAAACAATGCTCTGAAAAGGCTACGCAATTACGTGACGAGTTTAAACTAATGACAGCAGAACTTTTGCGCACAATGGATGCAAAGATGGACGCGAAATTCGACCAACAGAACACTCAGATTGACGAACGTTTTAATCACCACATACAAAACAGTGATACGCGTTTCCGCAAATTCATACAGGATTAAAATAAAGTAAAACGAGAAGTAATGGAAACAATCACAGCACAGAGACAAGAAGACAAACATAAATTGTTCGCGAAGGCAAAAACATACATGGACAACAATATTGCTACAGTATCGGACAAAATTAATACCATCGAACAGTTGAACACCGAATTACGTGGAGAAATTTCTGATCTTAAATCAAAAACAGATACACACACAGCGGATATTCTGACAGTGACAGACAGACTCGAACAATTAGAACTGACACTGGATTCTGCTGACATCAAAGCTGACGTTAAAAAATTGAACGAAACCACATGTGAATTACAAAAACAGGTTAATGCTTCTGACACTAAGAACGATGATCAGGTAAAAATACTGACTGAAAAATGTGATGAATTGGCCAGTCGTATTGATGTTATTGAAAGTAATAATGAAAGCAAATCAGACGATACTGCACCGATTTTGTTTAACCAAACACCTGAATTCCAAAATCTACAACAGACAATTAATGAGATAGATTCATCTAACAACACATTGCGTAGAAAATTGTCAAGTTTACAGCAAGAGGTAACAGAGATAAAGAATATTTCAGTTAATGACACATCACAGCAGACGCCACTTTGCGAACATTTGTCAGACTCACGCAGCGCGTATAATTTGGATAATCTACAGAGTGTACAGGACTTAGATTCAGAACAGACACAGACAAATAGATTCTCTTACAATACAGAACCTGTTCCGTCATACAGAGACGATAATTTCGATTACAAACATTTTCTATCAGTGAGAAAATTTAAAGTATTTAAAAATGACAGAACACAGATTCACCCACTAGATTGGATACAACAATTTAGCTTTGCTTTTCCACCGACTTGGCCTGTAATGCACAAACTTGAATTTATTTGCAGTTTATTGGAAGGCGAACCGGCAACTCATATGAGACCAATCACGAGGCAATGCTATTCGGTAGAAGAGTTTCAGAATGCTTTTCTGTCAGCGTATTGGTCGAAGACGACACAGCGTGGAATTAAAGATCAACTAATTAGTTTATCAAATTATGAGAACACAAATTTTCCCAGTGTCACGCAATTTTTTGAGCATATGGTACAACAAAACCAGTACTTAAGTGAACCATATAGTGAATCTGCACTTATTCAATTATGTATTTCTAAATTACCATGGTCATTAACAGTGTCACTTTTAACGGGTCAGCAAAAAGAAAAAGTCTCGGCATTCAGAGATCTGTTACAGCTTTCGGAAGTACAGCAATCGGACTATTCCTTTGTAAACAAAAATTTTTCAAATAATAACCAAGGCCAACAAACTTACAGTAATTACGATCAACCACGAAATTTCGATGGCAAAGGTAATAGACGCTTTAGGAACGACAACCACCAAAACTTTAATAACAGACAAAATTTTAATTATCAGTATCGTCAAAATTTTCAGCAACAGGAACCACATTTTAGTAACAATAGAGGTTTTCAACAACAATAGCAACAAAACCAGCCGGTTAGCATACCTAACCAACAATGTAATGCACATGGTCAACCTAACTTTAATGTTTCGCCGCGTTGACGTATAGTCCCTGGTAAAACAAATAGTAACGCACCGCAGCAAAGGAACAACTACGTGCAGAAAACACAATACTTCAATTCCTACCGCAAAGCACCGTATAGGAATGACTATCACGACAGACGTAAAAATAATGAGCAAAATTTTCAGCGTACATATAATAACAGTCGGTCTTATGAGCAGCAAAATGATCAGCAACAACATATTCTCATGAATGAACCCGACAGTAGGTATCATCCGGAGCGTAATACGTTTGGAAGAAATAACAGAACGGTTCAAATAGTCGAAATGCCACAACATCCTCCAGAAAATAACAACACGCCAGATAGAATCTGACTAGATGCTGTACAGGTCGCATCTTCCAGTAACACAAGCACTACTTTAGACACGTAGAATGTTATTCATGACAATGTTATTACTTTCGACGACATCCGAGACACTCTTTTGCAGGAAAGACCAGTTGTTCAAAAAAACCATGTCACATCCTGTCATCGAAATTAAAATTGGTTCATCGAAATTTTCAGCAGTAATCGATTTCGGATCACCTATGTCAGTAATAAATGAAGAAACTTTTAACGAGTGTAACAAAGAGAATAAGTATCCTACATTACCATTAGGCAAAATGAAAGTGAAAGGAGTAGTATCGAGTAAAGGAGTAGACGTTAAATTACAGACACATTTATCATTTTGTATTGCAGGTCACCCAAATTTTTGGATTGTTCCTTTATTGACAACAGACGTTATTTTAGGTACGAATTTTCTGGTACAAAACGACGCAGTTATCGATTTTCAGAATTCCTATTTAATGTTGAAGGATGAAAATATACAATTTGCTATAGAATTTCAGCACTCACTATCTGCGGAAGAACAAACAATTAATCGCACAGAGGTCATTTCCGTATCACGTAACATAGATTGTAATTCCACATTGTTCACAGATACGTACGTACATAACTATAATCCTCCAGACGAAGCTGACTACGACGTAATGCTGATGATTTCTGACAAAGTTAAACAAAGCAGTGCAAATACAGACGACGAACGCACGCAACTACACAAAATTCTTTTACAGCAAGCTCCAGTTTTTGACAACATTCCTGGTACTATTTCCGGTTTTATGTATGAATTTCAAGTCAAACAACACGACACATTTAAAGCAAAGCATTATCCCATTCCATATATCCATAGAGAAGTGGTTAAGAAATAATTGCAGGATATGCTTGACCAAGGAATTATTGAGCCAGCGGCCGGCCGAAGTGGCCGTGCGGTTAAGGGCGCTGCAGTCTGGAACAGCAAGACCGCTACGGTCGCAGGTTCGAATCCTGCCTCGGGCATGGATGTTTGTGATGTCCTTAGGTTAGTTAGGTTTAACTAGTTCTAAGTTCTATTGGACTAATGACATCAGCAGTTGAGTCCCATAGTGCTCAGAGCCATTTGAACCATTTTTATTGAACCAGCAGTTAGTCCGTACATAAACCCGGTACATATTGTTAAGAAAAAGGATGGCTCACTTCGCCTTGTACTTGATTCACGTCGCATCAATGACATTATTATTAATGAAACCGATCGACCACAGACACTAGAAGAACTTCTACAAAAATTTCATGGTACTGCTATTTATTCTACATTAGATCTAAAATCGGGATTTTGGCAAATTCAGCTTCATCCGAATTGCAGAAAGTATACAGCTTTTCTCTGTTTTGGCGATTGTTATCAATTTCGTAAATTACCGTTCGGCTTAACAATTTCTTCTGCTGCTTTTATTCGCGGTTTGAATACAATACTTCCGACAGAACTTAAAGACAGAATCACGACGTACGTAGATGACATTCTTATTGCAGAAGCTAATTGGTCTGAACACAATCTGATTTTAGAACAACTGTTGCAAACCTTTCATGCCCAAGGACTCACAGTTAATCTCAGTAAATCGCACTTTAGCAAAACTTCTATAAAATTTCTTGGACACGTAATTTCAGCAGAAGGCATTGCGCCTGATCCGGAAAAACTTCAAGCTCTACGTGACATTACTGTTCCTACAACGAAAAAACAACTACGCAGCTATTTGGGTTTAATTAACTTTTTTCGTAAATTTATTCATCACTCTGCTTTAGACACACCTAGATTATGCCAATTGACAGGTAAAAACACTATTTGCTCCAGGGATAAGCAAGCACATTCTGAATTTATGAACTTGAAACACGCCTTGTTGAATGCACCACTTTTATCACACCCAGATCTTACCAGAAATTTTTCCATTATCACCGACAGTTCTAACACCGCTTTAGGCGTACATATTTTTCAGGAAATTGAAGAAGATGGCTCTACAATAATCAAAAACATCGCATTTGCAAGTCGCATTCTGTCACCTGTTGAACGAAATTATTCCGTTACAGAACTGGAAACATTATGAGTTGTTTGGGCATTTACGAGATTTCGGCATTTTCTTTATGGTAGACACACTACAGTTTACAGAGACCATAGAGCGATACAATTTTTACTTTCAGCTAAATTTACACACGACAGACTAAGTAGATGGAAGCTTTATTTACAGGAATTTAATTTTACAATTGTTCACATTCCCGGCACACAAAATGTTGTAGTAGACGCACTATCTCGTTCTCTCAGCAACAATCAGCAAGACATCACAACCAACTTCTGCAAAGCTAATTTCAGCGTGATGTACATCCAACAAGTTGCATTTGAAAATTTTATTTCGTCGTCATTACAGGACATAGCACAAGAGCCAAATAAAGACAACGTATGGAAAGAAATTAAACACCTTTGGCAAGATAAGAATAATGTTACAATTAGAAACCATTACACTGTACGCAATGACATTCTGTTTCACCGCTCTCACTCTGACAGCAACAATTGTTTATTATGCTTTCCTGACGAACTGGTTAACAAATTAATGTGGTATACTCATTTAAGTTACGCACATTACGGAGCCAGAAAATGTTTTCTTATACTGAGACAGAACTGTTATTTTGCCAACATGGAGAAACGTATACGGCGAGTTTAAGCGTCATGTAAAATCTGCCAGAAAACTAAGTCAGACACAACTTCACATATTCCTCCATTATATCCCATTGTGCCTGTTAAATTGAGACATATGGCCGCTGTAGACATTTTTGGTCCGATTCCGAGAACTAATAGAGGTTCCTGCTACATCTTTCTTGCTGTTGAACTCACTTCAAAATTTGTTACTTTCACTCCCTTACGCAAAGCTACTGCTAAAACTGTTTCGAAAGCATTTGTAAAGCATTTTCTATTTCATGTAGGGCATGTGTTAAAAGTAATTTCTGACAATGGATCACAATTTCGATCTGCTATATGGACACGTATGTTACGAACTAGAAACATTTCTCCGATCTATACATCCAGGTACCATGCTTCTTCGAACCCCTGTGAACGATTAATGAAAGAAATTGATAAACCGTGTAGAATATACTGCCACAAAAGACATATTGATTGGGACACACACATATTCTCATTCCAAGATGTAATTAATTCGATTCCAAATGAATCCACTATGCTATCTCCGTCTGTTATACTGAAAAATGTTGAACCACATAACAAAATTACAGAATTAGTAAACTTTCCTACATCTCGTCGACTACGACACCATGAAATAATTAACATTGCGCTGAACAACATCAAACATGCCGCAGAGCGCCGGAGAAGACAGCAAAAACAAGTTTGTATACGCCGTGACTTTCACATTGGACAAAAGATATTAGTACGTACACACTATTTCTCCAGCAGAATAAAAGGTAAGTGCAGTAAATTTGAACTTCTATACGCAGGTCCATATCGGATTCGCAGCATTCCTCACCCCAATGTAGTACACGTCGAAACTCTGAGAACCAGAAAAAGTAAAGGCAGCCACCATGTGTCTACATTAAACCCTTTATTGAATGAAGACACTTCATGATTTACCGTGCTATGATGCCATTTACTAATTTTTATGATCACTTATGCAATTATATTCACATGACTAATTTCTGATGATTATCATATTTTTTCTTGGCAAGTGCCCGGCAAGGTAAGGTTAGCAGGTCGCTCTTCTTGTCGTTACACATCGTACCGTGCACATTTTCCATTTTTTTATGTATGTACGATTGTTTCATGTTTGTTTGTATGCATTATGAAAATAGTTAAGATATAGCAAACACCAGTTGACTTTGACATTTTGCCCTATGATATCTCAAGATCGTGACTGTTTTACATTTTTTGCTGCTGCATTGTGATATTCTGTGTACATTTTTGCATTTGAAGACTGTCTATTTTTTTTCATATTACGTTTTCTGTCATGGTATGCTGTATGCTTAATTATGTTATCATAAACCAGTCATTATTTAGTGAGTATATGATGTAAATGCAAGACATTAATCTTTGTTCATCAATTTCAGAAAGAAATGATGCGTAAAAGAAATAAATGAAACAGAAATGGGAATTTCATCTTCGGAATGAACGAAAGAAGATGCAAACCTCGTGATGAAGAGTAAATGGATCAGGATTAACAAGCATTAACAAGAATATACTATACACATCGTAGAATAGCAGTCTTAACTAATTTTTTCTTTCAGAATACAAGGCGATTGATGCAAGCTGTCAGACAGAACTACACATCTTAGTTTTAGTGATGAAATATGCTAGAGATAAGGAATATTTATGTAATGAGTAATGAAGTGATTTTTTTGCAGATGATAATGAATGCTGATGAATAATGATGAAGAATATGCTACTATGGATAATGAAGTTTTTCTTTACAGGTGATGATAATAATGGAGTTATGATAATGAAGTGATGGATAATGAAGTTTTTTCTTTACAGATGAGGATATTGTTGAAGTTATGTATTTATGCTATGTAGTTATTTAAGTGTTTGTTGCAGTTTGCTTTGACAGCAGGTGTTATATTGCATAGTATAATGACGGAAGGTTTTGGAAAGGACAGCTATGGAACGCATTTTTATACACATTTCACTACCTGTTAATTCGAAGTTCACTACTTTTCAGCATAAAATGCATTTCTTCTTTCAGCTTAATAATCCATTTTTTATATATTTTCGCAGGATAAATTATTTATGAAATTAATGTGCTATAAGCAGTTGTTCATTAAAACTATATCATTTATGAATGTGATTACATATACTCCACTTGTTTCATAATCTTGCAACAGCGGACTCATGACGAATGACGTTACACATTTTCATTTACAGCAAGAACCCAGAAGCAATTTTTTTCTTGCTTTCCCCTATAATTACCCAAAGCAATGGATTGCTAACAAAAAATGTATTACCAGTCCCAAATAATGATACCAGTTTAAGAGAGTTCTGAGTAATGCTGATCAGCTATGAATAATATGTCACTTGAATAATGAATGCTACTGATTACGGCATTGACACGACCAATGATTAATAATGCTTTGTAACTAGGAAATGAATGCTACTTATGCTTTGCAACAAGGAAATGAATGCTACTGATTATGCTTTGTAACTGGGAAAAGAATGCTGCTGATTACTGTATTGAGATGATTACGGTATTGAAATGACCAATGATTATTAATGCTTTGTAACTAGGAAATGAATGCTACTAATTATGCTTTGTAACAAGGAAATGAATGCTACTGATTATGCTTTGTAACTGGAAAAAGAATGCTACTGATTACTGTATTGAGATGATTACTGTATTTAAATGACCAATGATTAATAATGCTTTGTAACTAGGAATTGAATGCTACTAATTATGCTTTGTAACAAGGAAATGAATGCTACTAATTATGCTTTGCAACAAGGAAATGAATGCTACTGATTATGCTTTGTAACTGGAAAAAGAATGCTACTGATTACTGTATTGAGATGATTACTGTATTTAAATGACCAATGATTAATAATGCTTTGTAACTAGGAATTGAATGCTACTAATTGTGCTTTGTAACAAGGAAATGAATGCTACTAATTATGCTTTGCAACAAGGAAATGTATGCTACTGATTATGCTTTGTAACTGGGAAAAGAATGCTACTGATTACTGTATTGAGATGATTACTGTATTTAAATGACCAATGATTAATAATGCTTTGTAACTAGGAAATGAATGCAACTGATTATGCTTTGTAACTGGGAAAAGAATGCTACTGATTATGCTTTGTAACTGGGAAATGAACGCTACTGATTACGGTACTGAAATGACCAAAGACAATGTAGTCTGTAAATCAATTAATTAACATTTTTCTATAATACTACATACATGGTACAGAAATGTTCAATAACTGGGCTATGACTGCCGCAAACTACTAATGTAATTCCCAATGAAGACTAGTATGTGCCTTAATGTCCTTCACTTTCTGACCTAACTACCCTGAATTACTGTAATATCCATTTGTCCTGTATATCCTCTTGATCATGGAGCACTATATTTGGTTTTTGCACTAATTCTACGTTGGTGTGCCTTGTAAGCGCGTGGTGTTGACACGACATGCTGTCCACCACCGTGAGCGATGGAGACGTTATTATGGTCGCACTGTTTGGTGTACCTGATGTAATGCCAAAATGATAACATGGATTATTACTACGACATTTCAGTGTCTTGGGTACGATGATAAATATTTCTGGGAAAAGAACTTCAGATTGTCTGATTGGTGTTGTACTTCTGTGGAAAGATATGGACTTTCAGTGCAGCTGCGTGCAACCTAAGGTGCTACAACCATGATGCAATCCTTCCCTTTCCTATCCTAATTCTTGTAACATAATGAAAATCATTTTTTGCTAACATCATTTGTATTCATGGCCTATACATTTTTTTTCGAATTTCAGTGCGAGTGCACTTTTGTTATTTTCTAACATGATTACTACTCATTGTATGTACATTTCGATTTGCTGATATATTCTGAACTACAGTGCGTGTGCACTTTTGTCATTTCTCTAACATGATTTCTACTTATTGTATATACATTTTGTGATTTGCTGATATATTCTGAATTTCAGTGCGTGTGCACTTTTGTCATTTTCTAACATGATTACTACTCATTGTATGTACATTTTGATTTGCTCATATATTCTGAACTACGGTGCATGTGCACTTATGTCACTTGTCAACATGATTTTTTGCCATTATGTTTATTTGTTGTGAAGATACTATAGAGTTTTTCAGTGCGTGTGCACTTATGTCATTTGTTTTGTACTCATTGTATATATATTTTGTACTCAGTGCATGTGCACCACATTTACTTCATGATCTACATCTGAATATTCTGTGATTGTTAATTAGTTAAGAAAAAAATTTGTTGCTTATGGCAAGTCCAAATGACTCACCATCGCTGCCAAATTTTTGCCCCCCCCCCCCCCCCAGTGGTGGGTTATGAAACACGTATGTATTCAGTAGCAGCGATGGCGAGGCATGACAGAATCTCTGACCAGAGAGTTATTTATCGTTGCTAGTCTGCGCTTGACCGCGCGTGAGTGCAGTTGTTGTACGTAGCGAGTCGCGAGAGCATGTAGTTCAGTTGCGAGTTGCACTCAGGCAGTGCTAGGAGTCGTGTGTGAGGAGTCGGCGGGCGTCGACTTGGGTTTCTGGTCACGGTTCGGGACGAGGTATATTGTTAAATAAGGTAATGAAGCAGCATTGCGCTCAGCCAATAACATCTGTTAATTGTAATTAATTTGTTCAAGAAATGCCTCAACAATAATTTTGTTTTCAAAGCAATCTTTTTTAAGAAAAGAATCATTCCAATTGAAACAATATTTCCTATGCTTTTCCTCCCAGAATCAATTTACCAGATTAATTATTGCACAGGGCCTAAGGTCAGCGATGCTGCCCTTCAATTTATCAGATTAATTATTGCACAGGGCCTGGGGTCAGCGATGCTGCCCTTCAATTTCTCAGATTAATTATTGCACCGGGCCTAAGGTCAGCGATGCTGCCCTTATAAAATTTATGAGGTTGATCTTAACATTAATTTTGTGGGGACTTAACATTTTTGCACATTTTTATTATCATTGAGTTTTGTTACTGTGGGAAGCTAACATTTGGCACTATTCGCAATTCTATTCAATTCTTTTCATTTTCATATTTTTACGGGGAGGTTACACTTGGCTCCATTTGTATTTAATAAATATCATTCATTCATTTTTGTGGGGAGGTTACAACCTATTAGATCCGACGACGTACCGAAAACTAATCGCAGATCCGACGCAGCGTATCACTCGGAATACGAATCGATTAATCAAGGCGTCTTCTCTGCCGGCGGACATACAGAGAAACCTGCGCAACACAGAAGCCCTACCACCTCGGCTGTATGGATTACCCAAGATCCATAAGAACAACGTTCCACTGAGACCGATCGTTAGCGCTCCTGGCTCACCGACGTATAAACTGGCGAAACACTTGGCCTCTCTGCTCCAGCCACACGTGGGGAAGATCGACACATACATTAAGGACTCTGGACATTTCATTGAGAAGCTGAAGAAACTGAAACTTGCACCAAACGACATCCTGGTCAGTTTTGATGATGTTTCGTTATTTACGAAAGTGCAACTCAGTGACGCTCTGGAGCACATCGGTTCCATGTTCCCGCAAGACATCAAAAAGCTCTTCCATGCATGTCTCACCACGAGCTGTTTCACGTGGAATGGCGATTTCTACGAACAGCTGGAAGGCGTCGCCATGGGTAGTTCTCTCAGTCCAGTGGTGGCCAACTTCTTCATGGAACAATTCGAAGCACAGGCACTGGACTCGGCGACTTGCAAACCTAAGGTGTGGTACAGGTACGTCGATGATACTTTCGTGGTGTGGAGCCATGGTGAAGAACAGCTCGGTGAATTCCTGAGACACTTGAACAGCCTCCATGCCAACATAACATTTACCATGGAAGTAGAAAAGAACAAGAAATTGCCATTTCTAGATGTGCTGGTCACATGTGACGGCGAAAACCTGGTACACAGCGTGTATCGAAAACCGACAGACACGGACCGATACCTGCACAAACTGTCAAACCACCACCCGAGCCAGAAAAGAGGCATGATTAGTACGCTCGTAACGAGAGCAGGACGAATATGTGAGCCTCAACACCTCAAACGAGAAATGCAACACCTGGAAACTGTTCTGAGGAGCAATGGGTACTCAGAGCCAAACACTCGGCGAAGTAAGGAACCAGAAAAAGAAATGTCGGGTACGGCCTTTCTGCCAAACATTCCCAGAGTGACGGACAGAATCGGCCGTATATTGCGCAAACACGGCATAAAGACGATTTTCAAACCGACAACGAAGATCAAAGAGTGTCTTAGATCGGCGAAGGAGAAAAGAGACCCACTTGCAATGTCGGGAATATACCGTATACCATGCACATGCGGAAAAGTTTATGTCGGAATGACTGGACGATCAATTATCACCAGGATCGAAGAGCATAAGCAACATTGCAGGTTGGGGCAGGTGGAGAAATTGGCCGTGGCAGAACACGCACTGAATGAGACCGACCACGTAATAAAATTCGCCGACACGGAAGTTATGGCTGTAGAGAAGCACTATCACACGCGCTTGTTCAGGGAAGCGGTAGAAATCCAAAAACACGCGAACAGTTTCAACAAGAAAGAGGTAAGCCTTAAGTTAAACGGATCCTGGCTTCCCGTACTGCAGCGAAGGACCGTCGCAGGTTGCAAGAGAAGAACCGCACCGTAAATGACCGCGGAGAAGCCCTCGGACTTTGGCGCGCCAGGTACATATAGTCTGCGGCGGCGAGCTCGCCTCCAGTTCACCACCGGCAATGGAGGGTGAAGCTTTGACAATGCCAGCCACTCGTGCTGGCGAAACGTCAGAAAAATCATTAGATGAACGTCGGCCGAAGAACCCGAAACAGCAGCCAATAGGCAGTTTGTCAATGAAGAACAAGTTTGTAACAAATAAGTACTGAAGGACTACGATCCATTTAGCTCTGTTCTAAAATTTTTTTTGTATTTGAAGTTTGCAAGATTCTGTAAGGCACTGGTAAATAATCTAATAGAACTACATAGCTTTGCCTCACTAAATTTGGGAAACTTTTCTTTTAAGTGATTGTAGATCTCACCTTCATTATCCAGAGCTTTTACAAAGTTCTTAATAAGGCCCAACTTCATATGAAGGGGAGGAAAAATGATTTTATCGGGCTCAGCCAATGAGGTATTGTTCACTTTCACGTTTACAGTAACGAATGACTTCCATATAGACTGAACAGTGGTTATTGGTGTCACAGCTGTCTCAAAGGCACAAAAAGCAGCAGAATTTCGTGAATGAAGCCCGTAAACTTGTAAGCAGTGCAACAACTTTTAAATCACAGCAAAGCTGCCATTTATGATCTTTATATTTGATTGCCTCTAGCAACAAAGCCGTGGTTTCATAAGTTTCTTCCATGTCTACTGCATAAGCCAAAGGTACCGATGGAAATGCATTTCCATTGTGAAGTAGTACTGCTTTCAAGCTAGTTTTACTGCAGCATATCGAAATATTGAGCTAAGGAAGCACCTCTTGATCAGAAACAAGCTGGAGCTAGAAGGTTCCGTTGTTGCAGTTTCGATCCCAAGAGTTCAGATTGCTGTTTCGAAAGTTTTAGATCGCGAAGAAAATCGTTCAATTTCTTTTTATTAAAGAGCTGAGTCGAAGTGTTACGATGTTGAGAGCAGTACTCTTCTATATGTTCAATAGTTTCTGATTCACTTGACACGGTGTCTGGTTCCGTGGCTTTCAAGTTACAGACAGGAACAGGCAACCCCTCATCATGGGGCATAGACAAATGCACTGAAGATACATTTAGATACTTTATTCTATGTCTAATTTTGCACAAATCTACAGAAATATTTGTAAGACAGAAGTAACAGTCTGAATAATGTTCATTAGGCTCACACCACACCATCGGAACAACGAATGGCATGCCTCGGCGTTTCCCTTTCAATCAATCGGTTAAGATTGTAATAAGGCTTATGCACGCAATATGAGGTGTAAAATATCTATCTCGATCACCAACAGGACAATCAAAATACAATTTATATGCTTTGGTAACCAAATCAGTGATTGGTTTTCTTTCGGCTTTTGAAGTGAATTTCTCACACACATAACAAAAGTTGTCGGGGTGTTTTAGACAGCAACGAGATTTACTAGTTGCCATTTTTCTTAGTGTAAGTTTTAAACACAAAAAGTTTACACTATTTTTCACAGGAAACTCACTGAGGATCTCTTTCACACCACTGAATTACCATGCCAACTATTTACTGGCGATTTGTAGATCTTCTAGCTCTCCCCTGAAAATCAATAACAAAGAATTAAACATCAAAACAGAGGAACAGCAAAAAGTGAAATTATGAATACGAAAAATAAAAAACCTTTAAAAACTCAAAACTGGTACGTGCTAGAAGATTTTGAAAGGTATATTCGGATTTTACACACCAAAATACATACTAGTTGATGTATCACATCCCAGATGCAAAATGGCTGTTGAGTAATGTAATTTGCTAATGAGTATTTGCATCTCGCCAATGGCGGGCAGGATTCACGACAGCACTTTTGCGTTTATTTCACGATTAGCTGCAGAAAAGCTGATAATTTCAAGATATTAACGCATGTGTGTATATTTGGGTTCCTGAATAAATAAATCTTGAAGGTTTTACTAAAAATATACGAAAATATATTCATGGTTGTTAAGAGGTAACAAGATACATGCTTACATAGCGAAAGCTGAAGTACATGGGAAGATACGAAACAGCAACACACCTCCTTGCTATCAGAATAAAAAATGTGAGGTCTGTGCCTTCCTTCATAGGCAGAAAGTAATAGAAGTACTTATTATTATTTGTGAACACTCTGGTCCATACATTTCATATTTCATAAACTTAAAGCATGAAATACTGTCTTGTGGCCTTTTGGCCTTTTAACCTTACTGACTGCTTGGGAAACATTTCGGCGAAATGGAACATCGCCGTAACCTACGAACTCACTCGGAAGATACAGGTTAACCTAAAAGGATGCTCGGAAACAGCTGGAGAAACCAAGATTTTGCCGGATTCCCTATAGCTGTTCGGAGGTGTACATGTGCATTAAAAAAAAAAAAAAATCGGCTAGATGGCTACAAGGGTAACTCAACGAGGGTAGAGAGTGAGAGATCAGCTGGTTTTGAACATGCTTTGCAGCCAAGAGACCACCACATTCATTTTCATAATACTCACGTACTGACAGCCACAGGCAGATACCATGAAAGGCTACACAGAGCGACCACCGAGAACTTTAAACACCGCAGTTATTTCAGTACGAAGGAAGTGGGCATGAAACTGTATCACACCTTGATCTCGGTACTGAAGATGTGCACTAGTCTTCCACAGTGGGGTAATAGTAGCAGTGGATGACGCAAACCGACATCGGCCAATTGCGCGTAGGTATTCAAAGCACGTGACGACATGCTACTGTGCATAAATGCAATTTTACAATTTTGCTGCAGTCAGTAGCGAGTCAGTGTGTGAATCGATCATTCAAAAAGATACGAGCCCCCTTGATATTTTCCTCCGCAGACGTGGTGAAACGTTGGTTTTTAGAGGAAATCCGTCCGACCACAGCATAATAACGCGAAATATTTTATTAACTGTGAATATCATGTTCGTTGGCAGAAACCCTGAACCCTTCCTCATCCCTGCATGTGCAGAAACCCTGATCCCTTCCTCATCCCTGCATGTGCAGAAACTCTGATCCCTTCCTCGTCCCTACATGTGCCCAGGGAGAAACAATTTTCATTTCCTGTGTTATTACACGGTCGTTTCAAGATTAACATGTTCCCATATTTTACAGTTTGAGTTCAGTGTGTATGGAGAATTAATTAAAATTAACATGAAATAAAAGGAAATTAATTGACACATGAATTCTTCTCAGTGCATCATCTTGGTAAACCAGAGAATCTGTAACGACGTTTCGAGAAGTTTCTTACTCATCATCTTCTGAGTGACGAGTTTAGTCGGCTGATATCCTGAGACAAATTAATCAACGTACATTCAAATATTATTTCAGTAAGTATTGCACGATTTCTAATAGTGTACTACCTTGGTTGTGTTTCGCAACTTTGATAAACTAGGTAAATTGCTTCATCTTAAACCGTAAATCAGTGTTAAGAATATTCGTTAACACATTCATGACTTCTCTGTGTTTCTCACTGTGGCGTGTGCGGGTGTTCGTGCATTTCTTCATTTGGCGGAGCTATTTTTCTGATTTTCGCCATGGGTTCAAAAATGGCTCCGAGCACTATGGGACTTAACATCTGAGGTCATCAGTCTCCTAGAACTTAGAACTTCTTAAACCTAACTAACCTAAGGACAGCACACACATCCATGCCCGAGGCAAGATTCGACCCTGTGACCGAAGCAGCAGCACGGTTCCGGACTGAAGCGCCTAGAACCGCTCGTCCACAACGGCCGGCCTCGCCATGGGGCAGGGGTCTTATTAAAACGTCCTAGGCTACTGTTTTAATATAATGAATGTTTATTTTGAAAGTCCAATCCTCTGTAAGAACGCGAGATCACATAAAATAATTTTACCCTGAGTTAATAATAAATTATATGGTATTGTTTGTTCAGAAAGGCCTGTCATCGAAGGGTAACAAAATTTTTTATTCACAACTGTTTGTTGCTCCCAGCTGCTAGGTAACACATCATACGTTAGTGTGGTGCTGGAAGCATAGCAGGTAGATTGGAACATGAGGCACCTGGTGGTACACGCCACCTGATGGAAGGTCTAGAGTGTAAAACACCGGTGCTACAGACCGGCGTGAACTTGTTAATTAGCGAACAGTTTCGTTGGAAGACCACTTTCGACCACAACATCAATTAACAGTGTGCTCTAAAAACGAGTAAAATGGCTTCATAAGAAAAGGCACACTGTGAAAAGTCACCTGGAAACCGCATAGAGAGTAAACATGGCAAATGATGATACATACGTCATAACATATTGGATCAGAAAATGTAGTTTCAAATATTATAAAGACTCATGTGTGGACTGATGCTACACACATCATACTGCACAATAACCGTTCACAAAAACATAAGAAATGTAACAATTGATTTAAAACTTCCCAATAGCAATACTGTTTTCAGTACAATTTTTGACCTTTGTTCTTTTTTGATGTCTCTGTATTCCATTGTCATTCCCTCTGTCGAACCGGTATGTGATCAAATCTTACTTCCAACAAATGCTCTATTTTATTATATGATATTTTTCACAACAGCCTTCTGCGTTTATGTGATCTCAGTAGCAAAGATTTTTGAATGTTTCTAGAAAGATTTCTCCGTACTCATCCGTTAAGAAGTTTGGTGTCGCTGACATCCTTTCAATCACACACACACACACACACATACACACACACACACACACACACACACACACACACACACACACACACACACAGAGAGAGAGAGAGAGAGAGAGAGAGAGAGAGAGAAGTAGAGATAGTCAGTACAAGTTCAGCTACACTTCCTTCTTACGAAACTCGAATTTAATCTCGTAATTTCGTCAAAGAGAATTTCATGATTAACTTTAATGACTTTGCAAGCTTTCCTAATCGGGAAATGTTTTTTATCAAGTCTGTAGAACATTTGGAAACGTGTAGGATACGCAAAAGAAAAAATTTAAATACAGGAAAACACAATTCCGTGGTGGATACAAAGTAGATTTCTTCCTTTATTTAATTGGAACATGCGCAGTTTCGTAGCATGAAACCACTGTCCAGGAAACCCGAGAGTCTGCAGACAACAGTAACACGTTGTAACTTGAAAGAACTGAATCTTGAACGGAACCCCATAAATTATGTTTTTGTCAACAAAAGCCATCTATATTTTGAAAATGATTCCAGATGATGAACCAGTCTTCATAATTTCGTGAACGTATCCATATCAGTGTTTCTAAAATTTCTGATTCTGAGAAAATGCAGATGGCATCTCTTAACAAATTCGCCAAATATATAATATGAACTCCCTAAATACCTCCCTAAATACACGTATACACGTCGTAGTTTTATATTACACGTTGTCAATCCACTATGATAATCCAAAGAGAACCGTAGCGTTCCACGGAACGCTGAGTTCTCTCTCTCTCTCTCTCTCTCTCTCTCTAGTCGATAAGCAACGACTGTTCTTAAAGACAAAAAAAAAGTGCTGTCCTAGGGAAACTTGCGCCACATCGAGGCACTGTACAAATCAATGGATCTGTAAGACAAGAAAGTGGATATACGCTCAATTATTAGTCAGTCAGTAACGTCACTATTGGATATTAGAGGCTGATAATATAGACAGACTTTTTAAATTTCTTATCCGCCATGTGTCTGCATTACTCAATGGATCTTTAAGACAAACTTATGAACAGGCACGATAGTTCAAAATGTCAGTATGAGATATTACAAACTGTTAAAATAGATTTTTGAGAAAAATTTCTTTCGTGAAATGAGTTTTGTTAAACTGGTGTCACAGATGACGATTTTTGGTTTTTCTAATTACAGTCACCAAACATCGGGAACAATATTTAAACGCAAACTACTGCTTTGTGCCAATATCTACTGTAGCAGCGGACTGCTTACAGAGTGTCTGAGCGTTTACTTATTACTTGCGAGCTGCGTATCGGAACTACAAGTTTCAGTTGTAAATTCTGAGATATCGTGCACAATCATCATCTGCTGGTAGCTGTGAGGTATAACTCTGGAGTTAATTTCCTGGTAGAGCTTCCAATTAGCGACGCTCTGTTAATTACCGGCTAAAGCTTGTCCTCTCGCAAGGACGGGAATCGAGTTATAGAAGAACGTGTTGCGGATGACCGCAGAATTGGTTTAGCTATCGATAAATCGTACAGGGAGGCAAGTGCGTGGGGTAGCTTAATTGCAGTCTCACGTTTCTCGCCCATGTTGCCCTACTTGGGTGCAAAACATGACCAGCAGTCCGAGCAAGCCTTGTGTTGAGGTTCGTATTTCTCATGAAGTATTGGAACTGGAAGTTGTAATCTGCATCTGTGTAACTGAGCGACCTACTCACATGCTATAAAGTTTGAGAATTCCGTTTATCACATCGCACCCCGGCAAGAACAGTAACACAACTCAAAAATGTATATAAGTGAAAAATTGAATTAGAGAATAATATGCATTTTCTATTAAAATCTTTTAATGTTCCTTTAAGTTTCAAGTAATTGCTTTTGAATATAGATTCCATTACAGTCTCTAAAACAGCAACACGGATATGTACTTCTGTTTTCGTACTCGATTTTCTCAAATAATGCTTTTATCAGTTGTCACTGCTCTTGTCTGGGTGCGATGTGATCAGAGGTTCTTTGTCCAGGAGCGCAGATTCGTTAGAGCATTAGTTATATTTCATACAGTATACGAACAGAAGGGCAAGAAATGTTGGTCATGTTGTCTTTCTGTTATTAGACCTCGTTTCCTTAGTTTCACTTATACAGGTATTATAGATTAAATACAGTCTTTTGCGAGAGTGACAGAGGTCTTACGTAAGCCACAAGCGTTTCATGTTATTTAAAATTATCTTCCATGGTCACTATAACAAAGTGGTTTTTCTTAGAAATCTATTTGCCAAGATCGTAAACAGTTTTTATGCTTTAAATTACCACAACTAACACTACTAAATTACAATTATTACTCAAAACATTTTGTATCCAAATTCATTCCTGATGTCCTTCTAGTAATAGGTGTTGCACTTTAGCCCGCTGTACGTCAATAATATGGAAAACCTTTTTGAAATTCATGTTTTGTAGATTACTTACATCTCTTACACTTTGTTTTGATGTCGCGGTATACGATCGTCTTTTGTTTCGCTTTTGTGGTCGTGGAATCGTCTGCTATTCCTCTCACACACACACACACGCACACACACACACAAACACACACACACACACACACAGAGAGAGAGAGAGAGAGAGAGAGAAGTACCAGATGCTTCCAGAACCACTATTTACGCACAAAAAAAGCTTCCATTGTATAGAAAGCGCATTATAAAGCTTCTTTGCCAGTATGTTGTATACATGCAAAATAAAATCGTAACATGAAATGCTCATACAAGCTGACTGTGTTTAATAGCAAAATATCCTCCGCTATCTGCTTGTAAGACCATTTCATATAGCTATCACAGTTACATACGGTCACCTTGACAAAGGCATTTGTTAACGGGGGGCAGGCAAGACAAGCCTAATTATGTATATGAACAAGGGATAGAAGGTGAGAACAATGAATACCTAGTAGTCTTTTGAACTAATCTTTCTTGTGCGTTGTTCTCTGGATGTGGCAACTGCATTTCAACCGTTTACATTCTAGTGGCTGTATATACACGTTGGGGAAAGACGGCGAGGAAGCGCCTAAATTTCTCTCGCAATGGGCAACCCCTGGCTTAAAATCTCATTAGCTTTCTTTTTAATTTTAGTCCAGTCATTGAAGGAAAATTAGGGGAAAGAAATTCGTTAGGTCGCATATTTTGGTACAGTGGTAAATATCGCCACCAGCGGAATGTGAGCGTTGCAGTAAGATGTTGGGGTTTAATAGTCACATTTTAAGTTTTCTTGCATGACATGAAAATCGAGGCCTCTCGCGAAAATGCTTCCCAGTAAAAAATTAAACTGCATTGGATATGCAGTAGTTCTATTCACTTTATCTCTAGAACTAGAAGTTTTACCATGAAAGTGGATGCAAAAATCGGAGATTACTAAAAATAGAGCCTTAACAGTATGAAATTAATGTTTATTGTTATATTAGGTGGAAGAAGAACAAATAGTAAATGTCTTTACCCTTCCCAAGTGCAATAGAGTAGTATTAAAAGATAAAAAGTGGTCTGGGGCCGTAACAGATTGGACGTGGTTAGGGTGGAGTATTGAAGCACGAGGTTAGCCACCCAGATAGCAAGTGTTCACGCAGTTCCCTGCAACACAGGTCTGCAAGCAGAAGAGGGAGCATGTGATTCCTCATTCTGTCTTCACCACAACGTTACAAGATCAAATTACAGGGCGTCTCACAAAGTAGATCCAGCTCTTAGGACTCATAACATTATCACAAGGAATACAACCAGATCCCGATAGAATTAATGCAGTCAAGGATTTTCCGTTTCCATGTACGAATTAACAGTTAAAAGCACTTCTTGGGCTTTGTTTTTTTTCCCACTGTTTCGTAACTGACCCGTTAATAAATAGCAGAGCATTAGTTATGTGCCGTACCGCGGGTATATCGATAGTTTGTTGGCTCTCGATACACCTGTGGTTACAAGCTACGAAGGTCTTTTGTGCCTGGCTGAGAGCAGAGGGGTTTTGGAGGGAGAGAGAGAGTGTGGATTGTGGAGGTGCCAGGCAGTGCCGTTTGGGCTTTGGACGGCACGGAATAGAGGCATGCATTGTTCTCTTAGTATTCACAGAACCTGGGCCTCCTGCCCTTGTGGAATTCCAAGTATTTCGGTAATATGTGCCAGGCCGGTGGTTTTCGCTCACCTTGTAGTTCATTCCCAGAATCACAGTAGTGAGGACAGCCTTGTGTATGTGCATCTGCCATTGTGGTTACTGTACCTTTATGCTTGATTGCTTATGGTCAGATATTCTGAGACAATTACTAGTAAGTATTGATCATGAACCTAGATGGGTTAAGTATTACGCCTTGAATAGCACAAGACCTTGGCTGTATTTAAACCGTTTACATTCTAGTGTCTGCATATGTGTACGTTGGGCATAGACGGAGAGGAAGTGCCTAATCTTTTCTCACAATGGGCAACTCCTGGCTCAACGCCTCGTGAGCCCTCTTTAATTTTAGCTCTATCAACGAAGGACAATCAAGGGGAAAAAAATTCGTTAGGGGAATATTTTTGTACAGCGGTAAATATCGCCAACTGTTGAAGGTGAGCCTTGGAGTAGGAGGTTGGGGTTTAATAGTCACAATAGATACTGAGTACCTAAATAAGTTGTACTGAATAATTCCCTTGGAGGCGTCTATTGATTACTCTACAGTGTTAAAATATTTTGTGGCCGTGTCTGTCACCGTAGGTTCGGGTGACGTTTGTTTAATTTGATCAGAAAACACAGAAGTCACTGATCTGTACTAGATTTATGGATCTGTTTTTCGCTCTTACTTCGTTCATGTTCAGACGTTGTATTTGCTTAAGACTGTGTCCACTGACGTCAGTATTCGTGCTAATTTGATTCTATTCTATTATTTGTATTTATTCTGTTCACTGTATTTTACTAAATTACTGCAATTTTATATGTACTTCCGTTCGTGTTCGAAAGCACAGTTGTGAATTAACACGTGTCAGTTCAGAAGATATGATGATTGACCGTTGCCTTAGTTCCAATTTGTGACTCATCCGCGCCATTCCACCTGAAAGTGCGACTTGTTCCTTCATCAGTGGTACTGATAACTATGAAAAAAATTAAGTGATCGTATGGTATTGTTGGCCGGGAAGGCTTCGGCCGCCAGGTGTTTTATTGCAGTCGGCGCCACATTGAGTGACTGGCAGGCGATGAAAAGGATGAAATGACGATGAGGACAACACAACACCCAGTCCACGAGCGGAGAAAATCTGCAACGCGGGAGGGGAATCGTACCCGTGCCCAGTGCGTGGGAGGCGAGCACGTTACCACCCAACTAAACAGGCGGACACTGATAACTACAATCAAGGAGCGCGCGCGCAGGCTTGTTGAATCTCGGGTCCGGCCTACCCGACGAGTAATTTACTTCCGTGATTAGAACTATTTTATTTTAAGGATAACTAGTGTCATATCATCAGCCTTAATAAGAAACTATTCTAATATCTGATTAGTCCAGAGAAGTAATTGGATTTAAGCCTTTAATGCTAAAGCTTCCGTGTAGAGTGGCTATTATTCCAAAACTCTGAGAGACTGATTTAATGTTTCCCTTATTTGACATGTGGCTTTAAATTTCTCGTGGATAGGCTTAGCTGTTAAAGATTCCCGTTCTGATCTTCTGATGTGCGGGCAGTGTTATACTACTTTTCATGCGTGACACGGGTATAAATTGATTAAGTAAGAAGACTTACTCCCTTTAACGGCACAACACCTCACCGCTAGTCAGTATATAAGTCATGATAATTTTACTTAAAGGTGCTGTGTTTCTATAAACGTCTAAGTTTATGAAACCTTTTAATAGTGCTCAAGTGAATTTCTATTTTATTAAAAGTGTCGTGCGTCACGCTTAGCCACATTGTCTCTTGCTTCTGTTTAAACAATTCCTGTTTCTACAGAATGATATATCTCTCGTTTGGCGGTTTGGTATCTTTAATTCAACTTAAGTAAAAGCTTATCTTTCTACAAGGTGACATGTACAGGGTATAGAAAGCTTTGACGGATCTGGTGGAATGATCTGTATTTTACAGCCATGGCGACGGCTCCTTATCTATTCTTGCCTGCCTTCCGCAGTCGTATGTGTGTATGGCGCCACACTTCCCTCTGTGTATCAATTCGCCTTGTGTAGCAACACCTCTGATGGTACATCGAGTATACGGCGGAACGCGGGGGGAGCAAGTACGACCAAGGCAAGCGAACACATGGGTACGACGGGCTGGACTACAAGCGGCAGCTATATTTCATGGGTGCTTGTTTTGGTCACGGCCTTAACGTTTCTCGACGGCTGCCGGCCGGTGTGGCCGAGCGCTTGTAGGCGCTTCAGTCTAGAACCGCACGACTGCTACGGTTGCAAGTTCGAATCCTGCCTCGGGCATGGATGCGTGTGATGTCCTTAGGTTAGTTAGGTTTAAGTAGTTCTAAGTTCTAGGGGACTGATGACCTCAGACGTTAAGTCCCATAGTACTCAGAGCTATTTGAACCATTTTGATGCGGGGGAGTTCATCTATTTGTGATTTTTCTTGGCCTGTCAACTTCATTATTGCTAGAAACTTGTCTTTCACCTTGGTGCTTAGATGTGATTTCTTCCAGTGAACAGGCTAAGTTCTCGATTTTGCTAGTAAAGCACTGTTCAAGTTATATACACCTGAGAAAACTGCCTTACGTTCTTTTCGTCCGATTTATGTCATTTGTTCGAAATCGGAAATCCAGAATTGAGTTAGTCGTCTAGGGCAGGATTAGACTAAATAGTTAACCGCCCTCCTCGAACACTTGCCTGAAGTTTTGACCAATAAATTGGGAGTCACCTCACTGAGCACAAGATTTGGTTAACCTAGGACATCGGGGTACGCCATCCTCCGTATCGTCTCTCACCTTCCAAGATGAGAATACTTAAAAGAAAAGTTGATGAGAAGCTGCGGAGTACTGTGATTACACCATCTACTTCTTGGTATGCTTTGTCCATATTTCTGGTGCCGAAGTGATAAGGTGAAGATTATAGGTGAGTTATTGATATAGCGCCACTAATGAGAAAGTTATTTGGGAGTCATTGCCTATTCCCGATCTCCGTAATTGTTTCATATGGTTTGCTGGTACTTATTTCACTGTTCTTGACCTAATCCATGGTTACTATAAAATTGCATTATATGAAGTCCAAGTCCGTTACTGTCGTTTCTACAGACTGAAATCTGTATGACTTTAATTAGTATACTTTGGCTTGGCTCCGGGGCCGCGGTTCTGTCGCAGCTTTTAAATCACATTTTAGGCGACCTTAAGTTCGGTTGTGTGTACGATTATCTTAATGTGGTGGTCTATAGTCGCTCCTTTGAGGAACATCTTACCCATTTGGGAAAGGTATTTCTATGGCTCCGATCTGCCTGATTAACGGTCAAACCATGTGGGATTAATCACGCTACGCAACATTTTCTTTTGTTGGCCGCTTCTTTTCTAAGGGTGGTATTAGGGCTGACCAAAAGCGAACTTCTGCTTTGAGAAAGCTACCTCCACCTAGGAACAAAAGGACATGGATAAATTCATTGGAAAGGCCAATTATTGTCACCGGTTTGCCCCATTTTTGACCAGTTTGGTGCCCCTCTTAACTACATATGTAAAAAGGGGGGAGTTCTGTTTGGGAGGAAAGCTAGCAATCGGCTTTTGAAGCTGTTAAGAGCACCCTTAGAAACGCCCCCTCTCCTCCCCCCTCCGCCTTGGTATTGCCTGTTCCCGATTCCATGAAGAGGTTTATTGTACAAAGTGATGCTTCTGATGCCAGGTCGTTTTGTTGCAGGATGAAATATGGGAAGACGTCCTTTAGCTTTTGCCTCGAGGATGTAGTAGTTCTTAAGATCAAGTACCCCATTTATGAGTGTGAGGCCATGACTGTCTTGTTTGCTCTGCAAAAATTTAAGTTTTATCACGAACGTAGTGAATTCTGACTACTAAGCCTTGAGTTTAGTCTTGGCGCATCCTAGGAAGAATGGCATGATTGCAAGGCGAGCCGCTGCATATCTGACGTTTCGAAGTTCGCCAGTCAGAGTTTCCGATACGCTGATTAGTGATGCGCTGAGTCGCATGTTTATTTAAGGCGGTAATGAAACTGAAAGACGTGGCCCGTTCCCTAGCTTGCAGTGTTTTGACGAATACTTCAGCTCTTTGAGATTTTATGAATAAACAAGACCAAGACCCTTATTTGCCACGTTTTTGAAAGCATCTGTTACCAGGCGAGCTTATTCCTGGTTGCCTA
This sequence comes from Schistocerca americana, assembly GCF_021461395.2. Lineage (NCBI taxonomy): Eukaryota > Metazoa > Arthropoda > Insecta > Orthoptera > Acrididae > Schistocerca > Schistocerca americana. The sequence goes on from NC_060121.1 coordinate 481,135,397, forward strand.
TTGAGAAAAGGCATTTTGTGTCGAGAGGTGCGTAAATTAGCTCAGCCAAGGATATGTTTACCTACCGAGTTCCTGTCTCCTGCTTTGCAGTACTTCCATGATTCATTGGTCGGAGGTCACCTGGTCCTTAATAAAATTCTGTCTAAAATTCGTTGTCATGTTTAGCTTTAATTATACAGGGATATTCGTCGTTCAGTGGGCGACCGCGAGTTGTGTAAGGTACAAAACCTAACACCAGCTCGCTCAAAGGGTTGTTACATTCTGAGCGAGAACGAAGCCTAATGGATAAATTATTTATGGAATATGTGGGTCCCCTTCCTCGCACTAAAGGAGGGAATCGTTATATATTAGTAGTAGTCGACACCTTTTATAGATTTGTCTGGCTGCTACTCCGCGATGGTGTTACTGATTCTATTACTGTTCGTCGCCTTATTAATATATTTTCTTGGTTCGGTCCGCCTAAGGTCCTTGTGAGACATTACGCCTCTGTCTTGGTATCTAATGAGTTTAAGCGCTTTTCTTTCAGTAAAGCCATTAAACATACTACGACTACCGCTTATTATCCACAGCCCTCCACCTCTGAAAGGGTTAATAGAAATTTTAAGGCAGCTTTAAATACTTATCATAATAAAGCTCAAACCACATGGGATATATCTCCCCACTGGATCAGTTTAGCCATTACTTCTCTATAAAGTGAGGCCTCTGTAAGGCGGTTCCGGCGGCTTGTATGTTCACTTACTCCTCAACTCTTCACTTGCCAATCTGTGGAATACCAATGATCTTCAACCGGATCATATTGCTCTAGATGTTATTAAGCAGAACTGGCATAGGGCTACAAGAAAGACTGAGTTAGCCATCGCTGTAAGGGGAAACGTTACAATCAAAGCAGGCGCCCCCTATCAAGGAAATTTTGCGATCAGGTTACTATTCGTAATCATGAACTAGGCACATTTAGTCTAGGTGTAGAGCTTTGATTAGTAATCAAATCATCGTCGGACCCGGATCCGAAACCCGCCCCTGCACAAATACTTTGATTAATAATCAGCATTGGCAGCCGAAGGCTTCCGGTGTAATAGGTCACCTTCATTCTGGCAATGGCATTGTCAAAAATGTCGGAGAAGCGGAAAGAGGTTAAATGTACTCTCTTGTCCTTGGGGTGGAAAATATCCCCTAAAGACAAAAGCATCAGTAATTATCAACGGAATGAGGGTGCAGAATGCAAAGGAAACCACTGCATTAAAGACACATGACGTGTGTCCACAGGACATGTAGCCCGTAATTGCAAAGTGTCATGATCTCTCCATTGCGAAAAGATTCTGGATTACTCACCCATTCGGGTCTCCGGGACGGGACTGCCAAGGGGAGGTGAACACGAGCAAAAGATTGGATAATCAACGAAAAGATAACGTTCTTCAAGTTGGGGAGGGGAACGTAAAAAGCTTGAACGTTGCTGAGAAGCTAGAAAATCTAACAAGGGAAATGCTAAGCCTCAATGAAGATACAGTAGAGGTTAGTGAAGTGAAATGGAAAGAACACAAGGATTACTGGTCAAATGAGTATACGGCAATATCAACAGCTGGAGAATGTGGTATAACGGGAGATGGATTCGTTATGATTAGGAAGGCAGGACAGAGAGTGTATACTGAGAACAGTTGAGTGATATAGTTGTTACCAGAATCGACAGCAAATCAACACCAACAACGACAGTTTAGGTATACATGCCGACACAGCAAGCTGAAGATGAAGAGACAGAGAAAGTGTATGAAGATATTGAATGGGTAAATAGTAAGGAAAGGGAGATGAAAATCGATTTGTCATGGGGGACTGGAATGCAATTGCAGGGGAAGGAGCAAACGAAAAGGTTACAGAAGAATACGGGCTTGGGACAAGGAATGAAAAAGGAGAAAGCCTAATTGAGTTCTGTGACAAATTTCAGCTCGTAATAGTGAACGCTCTGTTCAAGAATCACAAGAGGAGAAGGTATACTTGGAAAAGGCCGGGAGGTGCGGGAAGATTTCAGTTATATTACATCGTCGTGAGACAGAAATTCCGTAATCAGATACTGGATTGTAAGGCATACCCAGAGAAGATACAGACTCAGATCACAATGTAGTAGTGATGAAAACAGGCTGAAGTTTCAGAGATTAGTCAGGAAGAACCAATACACAAAGAAATCAGATACGGTAGTACAAAGTAATGACGAGATACGATTGACGTTCTCTAAGGCTATAGATACAGCAACAGGGAATTGCTCAGTAGGCAGCACAGTTGAAGAGGAACGGACATCTCTAAATAGGCAATCACAGAAACTGGGAAGAAAAACATAGATACAAAGAAGGTAACTGCGAAGAAACCGTAGGTAACAGAACAAACTCTTTACTAGATACATTCAAGAAGGGACCACAAAATGTTCACAGAAATTCAGAAATACAGAAATACAAGTCGCTGAGGAATGAAACAAAAAGTCCAGGGAAGCTAAGACGAAGTTGCTGAATGAAAAATGTGAAAAAAATCAAAAAACAAATGGATGTTACAAGGACTGAATCAGCGTACGGGAAAGTCAAAACAGCCTTCCGTGAAATTAAAGTAAAGGTTTGTAACATTACGAGTGCAACGAGAATTCCTATGTTGAGTGCAGAGGAGAGAGCATATGGGTGGAAAGAGTACATATTAGACCTCCATGAGGGCAAGATTAGTCTGATATGGGAGATGAAGAAACAGATGTCGGTTTAGAAAGGGGATACAGTGTTAGAATCATAATGTTAGAGAGCTTTGCAGGTCTTAAGTTCAGATAAGGCAGAAGGGGTAGATACCGTTATCAGAATGTCTAAAATCGTTGGGGAAGTGGCAACAAAACGACCATTCACGTTGATGTGTAGAATGTATGAGTCTCACGATATACCGTCTGACTCAAGGAAAAATATTATTCAAACAATTTCAAAGACTGCAAGAGCTCGCAGGTCCTAGCATTGATCACACAATCAGCTTAACACCTCATGCACCCAAGTTGCTGAGAAGAATAATATGCAGAAGAATGGGAAAGAAAACTGATGAGCTGCTGGATGACGATCAGTTTGGTTTTAGGAAAGGTAAAGGTACCAGAGTGGCAATTCTGATGTTGGGCTGATGACGGAAGCACAACTAAAGAAAAATAAAGACGCATTCATATGTTTTGTCGACCTGTAAAAAATTTCGACAATGTAAAATGGTGCAAGATGTCCGAAATTTTGAGAAAAATAGGTGTAAGCTATAGGGAGAGACCGGTAATATACAATATGTACAAGAGCCAAGAGGGTATAATAAGAGTGGACGACCAAGAACGAAGAGTTCGGTTTAAAAAGTTTGTAATGCAGGGATGTAGTCTTTCGCCTCTGCTATTGAATCTGTACATCGAAGAAGCAATGACGGAAATAAAAGGAAGATTCAGGAGTGGAATTAAAATATACGATCGAAGGAATCAATTACACGCTTCGCTGATACCATTTCTATCCTGAATGAATGTGAAGAAGAATGGGAGGATCTGTTGAATGGAATGAAATGCCTAATGTTTACAGAATATATACAGTAAATCGAAAAGAGACGAACGTAATGGAAAAAAGACAAGAGGACAGCAGGAAACTTAACATGAAGATGGTCCCGAAGCAATTGAAGTTAAGGAGTTCTGCTACCTAGTCATCCCTCTCCAAGAGAAGTCCACTAATGTCAAACATAGGCATTAAATTGAGGAAGAAATTTCTGTGACTGTATGCTTAAAGCACAGCATCATGTGGTAGTGAAACATGGACTGTGCGAAAATCGGAACAGAGGAGAATCTAAGCACTGTGATGTGATGCTACAAATGCATGTTGAAAATTAGGTGGACTGATAGGGTATGGAATGAGGAGGTTCTGCGCAGACTCGGACAGGAAAGGAATAGGTGGAAAACACTGACAAGGTGAAGGGACAGGATGGTAGGACATCTCTTAAGACATCAGGGAGTAACTTCAGTTGTATTAGAGGGAACTGTAGAGGGCGACAAACATTGGAATAATTAAGGTTGCAGGTACTACTGTGGGAAAAAAAGGAAAAAAATAATACTGCGTAGAGCTCATCATGGCCACTTGATGTTCAGTCCTCTAGTATCCTTTAAAAAATTGTTTTAGTGTAACTGGGTCAGTGTTTCCTTATGGTTGGTTATGTGAAATTGTGGTTGAACTGAAATGTTTAATTAGCCATATGAACATCTGAGTCTAGAGTCAATCAAATTTAGTAGTAGTATTCTCTGGTGGTGGTCATTTTAGGCGTTACGTTTTCAAATTTTCATTTGTGGGGAAGTGGATTTAAAACTTATGTCTAATTCGCATGCAAATTGTGTTACAGATTTCCTTTTTTAGGGTCTCAGGCAAGCAGCTAATGGGCTGGAATTCTTTTAGTTCCAGTTCTGTACAGGTAACCTCGTTCCTCCTCGCCTTACTGTTGGTGGCTTGACGTTTATCGGCTGTATTTGTTGTTGAGCCTCTGATTACAGTTGTGAGTAGCTAGTTGATTAAAACTTGAGGATGCCTTTAATTCTGGTGTTCTATTTTCTTGAAAAGAGATCTTTGTTACGAGAGTTAAGGATATGGTGTTATTGTAAGATCAAGGAGCATTGGAGAAAGTTAGGTTAGCGTGTACTAATAAATTAGGTCCATTTAGTCTCAAACCCGACAAATCGTTGAGCGTTCCATGGAGAAAATATAGTAGGCGTAATGCATTTAAGTTTGTTACATATTGTAAACCTGTTATACGCCGCTGGGCTGAACGTACGGAGTACATTGATTATACAGTCTCAAACTTAAATTCATCTGTTATGTCATAATGTTTTAGTGTACTAAAGTTATGTACATTTTCATCATATTTCTCAACTGCTCCCATCTTTCCGTATTCAAACCTAACAGCGTCCGCCTGTGTGTACTCTGTCCGCCATTTACACATTCTACCAAAATACGGCCTAGTCACAGTGCTCCGTCGGCGAATCCATCGCCTCGGACGTGCACGGCGAACCCGATTCGTCATCCTCATCCGACGATATGCATACAGTTTCCGCCTCGGCCTCATCGTCCGACGTGTCCGACGCCATCTCCTCCTTAACATGCAAACAATGCACTATATGACAATCCGCATGAACTACATGGAGTCTGGAAATTAAGGCTTCGTCACCAATATTAAAGTCGTTTGACACAAATATGACAAGCTCCCTATGTTTAATTGTCAACCCCGACCTGTTTTTAACATTAACGGTAACAGGGCGGCCTTCCACAATGCGTTTCAAAATTGATGCATACGGACACCACCGGAGCCAATCAAATTCTTCGAATAATATTACATGATGTATACGTGCATCGTAACCACCGAATCCAAATTCGGAGCAAAACGGCATATACATATGTTGCTTCCGGGAAATAACTTTTCTATCAAAGAGGATTTGCCTATATTTGTATCTCCGTAAAGGTACAACTGCTTTTTACGTACCATCTTGGACCGAAAGGCCTCATTATACCAGCGGACAACGCGGCCCGCCCAACCATTATACGTAAGATGGCACTCCGTCAAACAACGTGCAACGCACTTCTTAGCCTGAAAGAATTCAAAATACTTTTCAATAAATCGAACACGTGACCAATTATTTATAAGAAACGGATCGGTATAATCCTTGTACTCCATACGTTCAGCCCGGCGGCGTATACGTACATTAAACGAGAACGCAGATTCATTACAATTCGTTATTGGTATTGAATCTGTTTTTGTTATGTAGATTAATGCATTTTTTCTACTTTTGCATTTCTGTACATCGAACACACCATCTATAGACCCATATTTGTTAAAGCGTTTCTTGATGGTGCCTTTAATTCTCGTGTTATATTTTCTTGAGAAGAGATCTTTGTTGTGAGAGTTAAGGATAAGATGTTTTTGTAAGGGCTTCACTTATATTTGTTAAACCGTTTCTTCGAACCTCATTTATTTAGGGACCTTTTTTTCATAGTACTAACTTTCCTCAGATTGCTGCCTATTTCTCTACATATGACGGGTGCTGGGACCTATTGATGTTACGCACCATCTTGTTGTTTGCTAACTTCTCCCATCTTGTTGTTTGCTAACTTCTCTCGAAGTGCGGGGGATCGCCTAAGCACAGTAATTAAGCCTGTCTGTTGGAACGAGCATCAAAGGTTCTCTCGTATAATTTACACCCTATATTCTTATTCAAAATTTTACCCTTTCCCGCACGACATCTCGCTTATTACTGTTTTAGATTTAAGTAACTGTATTGTACCAGCTTTCTTTCAGCCGTTGTGAATTAATAGTGTATTTGAAGGTGTTTCTGTTAACTGACTTTTCTTTGGTTGCCAATGTACCGTTTTCACCTTGTATCCTCTGGAGGCACTTTAGTGTTCTTTATTAAAAGGAATCATTAAAAGGGTGGGGGGAGGCGGGTTGCTACTCTGCTTCAACAATATATTCGCTTCTTCTCTTGGTATAAGGAGCTGTTAATGTTACTACGAAATAACTTATTGCCTTTTATGAAATTACTGATTATACTAGTAATTGTAGCAGGCTGCGCGTAGTGACCGTGCGGTTAGAGGCGCCATGTCACTGAGTGACCCCTCCCGCCGCAGGCTCGAGTTCTCCCTCGGGCATGGGTGCGTGTGCTGCCTTAAGCGTAAGTTAGTTTAAGTAATGTGTAAGTCCAGGGACTGATGACCTTATCAGTTTGGTCCGTTAGAAATACACACACATTTGAACATTTGAATTGTAGCAGTGTGTGCGATTAGCAACACACTCCGGTTGAGTGCAGATTGAATGTGGGAATAGGCTCCGAAGCCTCTCTTCTACCATTTTCATACTGTGAAACGGTGATGTTCTTTGTTGTGTGTATGTCTGTGTTATACAGTTTGAGCTACCTGCCATATGGTTGATGTTTGTTGACAAGATGTTCTAATCATAACTGTTTAATGTTATTTGTTGTTATTTGAATAAATGTAATCAAACGACAAGTATTACTACTCTTGGTTGCCACTCACGCTTCCTTATCTTTCCACCCTGTGTAGAGGTGTTATCAGCCAATTGAGTGTATTATTTGGTTAAGGAGATCCTTCAATGGTTTTACACCAATTCTTTATAACACAAAAAATATACAGGAAGAAAACATCTACAAATATTTCGAAACTGTTTAAATATAACATTTGTTGTTATATTTTTGTTTGACTGTACCAGGACATTACCACTACCCTGAGCCGCTGCCTTGCCATTTGAACTTAGTCTACTGAAGGAAGAGCCATTTGGCTCTGGCCACATGAATGTGTAAATGATTTCAACATACTCAAGAAAGCATTAGCTAACTCAGGTATCTTATGTCATCCTGATATGAGCAAAGTTTTTGTGTCAGAGACGCCTCATATACAGGTTACGGCACGTGTCTGTTCCAAACTGACGAAAAGAATGAATAAGAAGCCTAAATAATCAGCTTTTCAGGTACAACACTCACTCAATGCGAGCGTTCCTGTCCAGCAACTAAAACTTCAGTTGCTACATTTGCAGTAAAGACATAAACGTTTATCCACTGATGAGCGGAAACATTATGACCACCTGCTTAACAGCTTTTATGTCTGTCTTTGAAACTAAATACATCACTGATACTGCGTATCAGGGATCCGAGATTTTTTAGGTATGTTTATGGTGTACGTGGCATTAGATGTCTATACACAGGTCATGCAATTAACTTAAATAACGAGCCGCTAAGTTGCGTACGTGGTAATGCTGCCAGATAGCGACATAGATGGGTCCCATAGGATTTACATAAGGCGAATTTGGTCGCTGAGACATTAATGAGTGTTCACAATAATGCTCCTCAAGCCACTGTAGCACGATTCTGGCTCAGAGACACAATTATATGCCGAAAGGTGAATACATAAAGAGAAAACATTAAGCATGAAGGGATGCAGTTATTTCAGCTGTCAGCGTGATTTCGATTACTACCACAGATCTCATGCAAGTGCAGGTGCATGTCTCCCATAGCATAATACTGCTCCCACCAGCCAACGTCCGTGGCGTGTTGCATATTTCGAGCCATCGATCACCTCGGTGGTGGCGTTCGGGCAGACGACCATAGACCTAGTGTAGCAAAAACAACATTCACCCATGAGGCGACACGTTTCCGTTGATAGAAGCCGTATCCCTATGGTCTCGCTCCCGCTGCAAACGAAAATCACCAATCCGTTGTCTCAACATGTGAACACGTAGGGGTACAACACGTAGGGGTACTCTGCTGCAGAGCTTCATGTTCAACAACGCACGATGAACGATTTGTTCCCAAACACATATGCGTGCACCATCATAGTGTTCTTTCAGCACAGATGATACTTGACAGAGCAGATAAGCCTTCAAACAGCACGTTTTGTGAAGATTCGTGGACCTCCAACCATTTAGGGCCTAGTGGTACTTTCACTGTCTTCCTGCATCTTTCCGTAGATGCTCAGTACCAAGTGAACATTCGACCAGCTTTGACCTTTTCGATATTCTTGTTCACTGGCTCTGCGTAGTAATAACCTGCCCTTTGTGAAAGTCGCCTGTTTCAATGGATTTCTCCATTTGCAGCCCACAGCATAGAAGATACACGATACACTCCGGCTCAAGAAAAACCATCGGCTCACCTGGTGGAATGACTGGAACAGATCAGCTGTCTGACCGCTTCCGTCTATGACAGGCGTTGCTCATGCATGGTTATTTACATTATTTACACTTTTGGGCGGGTTTAGTGACATATCTGAACAGTCAAAGGGACTATGTCTGTGATACAATATCCACAGTCAATGATTATCTTCCTGAGTTCTGGGAACCAGGGTGATGCAAAACTTTTTTTGATGTATGTAAGATAATAAAGAAAGGCACCACCCTCACATCTTTCTGTGGTCAGCAAGGAGTTTCTTTGTGGTTAAATTAATACCTTACGGATATATTCGTGGAACAACTCAAAATATCCTTTGTATTAATCTCTGGTAATTATCAGCTTTGTGTAGAGTTATTTGTGAAAGAAATGCAAAAGTGCTGACGTGGAGCCCAGTCGCCATTAGCGTGGTCCAAATACTGATTAGCAAATTATTACAACATTTTTCGTGCGCCAGAGCATCTACTGTCTCTGAGAAACGAAGTCCGACACTCAATTGACTCTATAGCATAAAGCGATTGATCATTCGCGTTATGCACTCGTTGTTTCAAAATTACGTTGGGCCACGTTTGTAATTTTGCGTTTCTCTCCAACGCCAGTCTAGAGAAATAGGGTATCAGAACGCGAATCGACAAGCACTGTTCGACTAATTTCAGTTAAGATTACTGAGGTGACTTTTCGATGGGAAGTGATAAGTTACAACATTTACATCCTTTACATTCTTTCTCTTCCTTCCACCTTCGCAAGCGGGCAATGTAGGGGTTGCAACTGACAACGTCCTTATCGAAAAGTAGGAAAACGTTTGATTTTACAGGTGCTTGTGCACTGCGACAGTTCTAGCGCTCCTCTTACCTCAGCGGATGAATTGATGTTATAAACAATGCATTGGTACGGTGTTTCAATTTCGCGTCAAACAGCTCTGGTTCACAAATGTTCCTTACTCTAACCACCAACGTTTTTATGGTGCCTCTATTTTTTTGTGGGTGACGCTTCGAATCGTAGTGTAGATAACGGTCACTGAGCATGGGATTTCCGTAAACTGTGTAGTCTAAGCTGCCATCTCCTTTCTTGAAAACTAACACTGCAATAAGAATTAATCTACCGTCCGCCTTGTCCTCCATTGCGAACTGAATCTTTGGATTGATCCCGTTGAGATGATTTTGAAAATGACCTAGTTCTTTTCTGCCAAGCCTTCGATGTTTTATTGGCTGTTTCCAATGCCTGCTCATCAAATTTTTCCATTAAGGAATTCACTATAACTGGACTCGAAGGGCTCCCCATAGCCACGTCATCCGTCTGTTCACAGAAATCGTGGCACCATTTCAAATTCGTGGTTATGAGGCAATATTTAAACAGTTTTGCTAAAATGGGAGGAAATATCCACTTCAGCTGTTGCAACACCTCATTGAGCGGAATCACAGTAAATAGCGATACCTCATCAAAACTAAGTAATAAATCCTCCGCCTGGACCACTACGCTGAATTTTTGATATAGGTGTCCGATCGGCCCACATAACTTCGTAATATTGTTGTCAAGAATTTGGCAATCGAAAAGGTATGCGAACCAGTAGCACTCACTGTACGTTTCAGAGGAACGTACTCTTTATGCACCTTCGTAGAGCAACTGAATTGAACAGATTTTTCCTGAACACTCTGTTCGATAGTGGACTTTCATTCTCATCCAAGTAACAGTTCGAAGAAGGTTGTCAGTGGGGTCTTTACTCTGTTTTCTATATGTTTGTCGATCTAATGAATCGATAGTTTTTCTATGACCGTCGGCCACATTCAAAACTACTGTCACATTTCCCTTGTTAGTCTTCGAATGGTAATACTATCGCTTTCATTGAGGCGTTTTATGGCATTCCTCTCACTTCCAGTTAACTTACTTTTTGGAGGCTTTGCATGAGCCAATATTCCCACAGCTTCTATACAGATATTTTCATCTGTAACCGTGTCCACACCACGAATGCCGGCTCCTACAAGGGCTATTATTCCCTTCGCAGGCACAACTCGCAAACTAAAAGCAAAATTCCAGACCCCTAGCAAGCACAGATCTCTTTCCGGCAGATAACGAAATTCCAGATAAATTGATAACCGTGCGAGAAGCGTCTAGGTGGTGGATCGTCCGATTAGCTTGCAAATTTTCAATTTTTTTTTCTGCCTGCTAGCCGTTGTAGACATACGCTTCCTAATAGTATCATGCAATAGTCTGTCAGTTCTATCCCAGTCACTACTACACAATTTATTACTGACAGTTATTTGGAGAGAAGTTAGCTTTCAGTCTGTGCTGGCCAGGTCCGGACTGGTTGTTGAAACCGCTGCTGTAGTAAGGGCTCTTCCGTTAGTTTCAAAATGTGCTGTGTCTTGACCGAGAAGCATAGCCGCTTGGACAGCAAAAACTTCGTAGTAACACTAACCACTTTGCAAAGAAACACATATGTGAGGGAGCGCAAAATCTGTACTGTCTTCTTCTGGAGAACTTCCATGGGCCGCACATTTCTTGACCACCTCCCCGTAGAGGATTCTAAATGTAAAATTTAATCCTTCAGTGATGGAAATATCACAGTTAATAAAATATTCCGCGCTATTACGCAGTAGTCGGATGGATTTCCCATGAAAATCCAACATTTCGTCCCCATCTTCGGAGCACTTTGTAAGTCCCTAAGGTCCCTCATTATGAAATAATGGACTTATATAAACTGAGTAATTTAGGGCAAATTTTAAGCAAGAGATAGTTTCAGTGGTGAAATTAGGTTGTTGCAGCGTTCATTTGTTTTTGAACTTTTTGCATCTTAATCAAGGAAATTTTCGAAATTAGCATTATTCACTGTTGTCCATTTTAAATCTAATGACAATCAAACGTCTATAGGTAATTATTATCTAGTACTAATGCTTAATTTTTTCAATCTATTTTGCAGAAAAATGTGTTTTTTAGTTTAGGAATCAACGTTCTCTCTTATTACTCAAATTGTGCTTCTTTAATAGACATTTAGAAGCAGATGGCGGTAGTGCTTTTGAAGTGGAATCACGTTATATTTATCTCGTTAAGAACGCTTAAGGCCTTCAACAGTTATTAATTTTTACATATGATAGGTACTTTCACGTCTTTTGCCAGATATATTTAAAGAACTATTACATGCACAGACAGAAGTACTTTCTCGCCAATTTTCCCTCTTTTATGTGGTGCCATTGATTATTCGGTAATTTCATTAAAATGTATTTCATTTATGCAGTGGTATGAAATAATTTGTGGCATCTTGAGTTTGCTCCATGGCGGCACCCTCAATCCAAGCAGATGCTAACAACGGTCACTCTCCCGCGGAAATCCTACACACTACCTGTTGCACTTATGACGACCGACTTACTTCCTGTTCCTCATATTCACCAACAGCTTGGACTGATGTGTCGTCTGCTGGTCAAGCGCTGTGTTTGTACAAGTTATGCTCGTATTTTTCTGAACTCAAGCCGCATCATCTTTCGAACTAGTGCGCTGTCATCTCACAGATTCTACACGACAACTACTGAAACTGGTAGGAACTTTACACTGTCACGTAACTACAATATAGTGCAGACGAGCAGCACTTCACAGGAAAATGGTGAACATACACTACTGAGGTGGCAGTGCACTACAGGATAGTGGCTGTATAATGGTAACACCGCAGATAAGCATGAACTGTGCTGCATACCAAAATGCATGTTTCTGACGGAAAAATCTCTACCTGCTGTTGATGCTTACATAATGCAATTAAATGGGACATGGGGAGAGAGAGTGAGAGACAGAGAGAGAGAGTGAGTAAGGAACAAAATGGACTAGAGAAGACGTTAATGAAATGTCAAATTCTATTTCACAGGAGATACAGAACTTACGTTCGATGTTTCGCCGTCTTAGTTGGTAAGTAAAGTTTTCACAGCGCTAATACTAATTACGATATGTCGCTGTTATACATAATAAATGCTTGCAGTATGTTACCATTTGAATTGTTATGTAAGGTATCTCCGCTTTATTTATGTTGAGTGAAGCGTACATTCGTCTGTTGTTAAACTGTTCGACACACATCGTAAAAGACAACCTCAAAACTAAGAAAGTTCCGGCCGTAGATATGAAATTTCTATATTTAATAGCAATCGTAACTGTGGGAGTCGGAAGCAAAGGGGTACAACTGACGAAACCCAGAAAAATGAGATGAATGCATCCAGAACACGGTAAAGCATGTAAAATACATGTCGCAGAGGAATGCAAGTGAAATCCCACTCTTTGCTGCTCACTGGTGAACGAAAATAAAATCTCTTTGGTGCTAACTATTTCGTGAAATAGTTGGCACCAAAGAGATACGTGTGCACTTGTATACAAGTTTCACACTTTCTTCTTTTTGAATTATCAGTTTTCTGCTTGGTTTCATGCAGCCCGCCACGAACTCCTACTCTGTGCCAACCTCTTCATCTAAGAGTAGCACTTGCAAACTATGCCCTCAATTATTTGCTGGATGTATTCCAAACCTCTGTCTTCCTCTACGATTTTTGCCCCCTACGGCACGCTCTAGCACCGTGGAAGTCATTCCCTGATGTCTTAAAAGATGTCCTATCATTCTGGCTCTTCCTCTTGTCAGTTTTTTTCACATATTACTTTCCTCTCCGATTTTGCGCAGAACCTCATCATTCCTTACCTTATCAGTCCACCTAATTTTCAACATTCGTCTGTAGCGCCACATGTAAAATGCTTCGATTCTTTTATGTTTTCTCACAGTCCATATTTCACTACCATGTAACGCTGTGCTCCTAACTTACATTCTCAGAAATATCTTCCTCAAATTAAAGCCTTTTCACAGTTCTAGACTACCTTTGATATCCTCCTTGCTCCGTCCATTATTCATTATTTTGCTGCCTAGGTAGAAGAATTCCTTAACTTCATCCACTACGTGACCACCAAACCTTATCTTAAGTTTCTCGCTGTTCTCATTTCTGCTATTTCTCATTTCGTTCGTCTTTCTGCGATTTACTCTGAGTCCATATTCTGTACTCATTAGCCTGTTTATTCATTCAGCAGATCCTGTAAGTATTATTCAGAATAGCAATGTCATCATCGAATCGTATCATCGACATTATTTCATCTTGAATTTTAATCCCACTCCTGAACTTTCCTTTTATTTCCGTCTTTGCTTCTTCGATTGAACATCTGGGACGAAAGACTACATCCCAGTCTGATACCCTTTATAATCGGAGCACTTCTTTTTTGGTTGTCCACTCTTAGAATTCCCTCTTTCCTGTTGTACATACTGTGTATTACCCGTATCTCCCTATAGTTTACCCCTATTTTTCTGAAAATTTCGAACACCTTGAACCATTTTCCATGTCGAAAAACTACTATGAAAGCGTCTTAATTTTTCTTTAGTCTTGCTTACATTATCAATCGCAATGTCAAAATTACCTCTCGAGTGCCTTTACCTTTCCTAAGGCCATACTAATCGTCTAACACATCCTCAATTTCCTTTTCAGGTCATCTACGTATTATTATTGTCAGCAGCATGGATGCATGAGTTGCTAAGGTGATTGTGCGATAATTCTCGCACTTCCGAGGTCTTGCAGTTTCTGAAATTGTGTGGATGATATTTTTCCGGGAAGTCAGATGGTATGTCACCAGACTCATACATTCTACACACCAATGTCAATAACTGTTTTGTTGCCACTTGCAAGCGCCCCCCCCCCCCCATCCCCACCCGCAAAAACCCCGATGATTTTAAAAATTCAGTTGGAATGCTATCTATCGCTTTCGCCCTATTTGATTTTAAGTTCTCCAAAGCTCTCATAGTCTTTTTCTGATATTGGATCCCCTGTCTCTTCTAAATCGTCTCCTGTTTCTTCTTTCATACATATCATCCAAAGTAGCCTGACAGAAAAGCACAAGTCCCACGAATGCCATCTTATCACCTCTGTACAACCGATCTCTGAAGTTTAACCTTCCTAAATACGAAAATCATTTGGAATAGCTCCTTTTATACCATTTATGCATCAAGGATATTTCCGCAGGCTTCCAGACGAAGGACAACCCAGTACAACAAGAAGGATTGATCATCTGTGATGCGAAAGACTTTCAGGAATCAGATTATGAATACAGACTTTCTTACTAAACAGGACTATTTTAAATGCTGTATCAATAAAATGTATTACGTTCGTGCAGGGTTATACTGATCTATTATGTTGTATATTATTTAGCTAACATTTCTATGATACATGAGAAGCGGAAAGTGACATAGGTAGTGGGAAATATTATGAATAATGGGATAATATCCTAAATAAAATTCTTCCTTATTTTAGTTCAGTACTGTCAGCACGAAACGTATGGTTTTCATGCAGAATTAAGTTAATATTTTTTCATAGGTCTAAACAGCAGGTTTCTGATAAATGAATAACAATAGCCGGCTGCTGTGGTCTAGCGGTTCTAGGCACTCCAGTCTGGGACCGCGCTACCGCTGCGGTCGCAGGTTCGAATCCTGCCTCGCGCGTTGATGTGTGTGTAGTCCTTAGGTTATTTAGGTTTAAGTAGTTCTAAGTCTAAGGGACTGATGACGTCAGATGTTAAGTACCATAGTTCTTAGAGCCATTTGAACCATTTTTTGATAACAATAAATAATTATAGAACAACAGAACTTACATTCTTCTTACTTCACAATACGAGTATTCGGGAAGCTGAATGATACAAGAACACAAAGGCTGTTACGAATTGTCAAATAATACCAACCAACTTTTATTACTATTCATTATCAATTAGTGCAGATCACTATGTGCAATTACTACTATTATTGGCTCAAGACGTTAACACACATTTTTGACTGATTGCAGTTGTGTGATAATTAACATATGTTTTCCCATAAAAAATGCAACAAAAAATATCTTTTACTGAATTTCTAAATTTTACTATATTAAGCACTGTCTTTCAACTTGTTGTTTACTAGACTGAAGCACTTGCTTTAATCATTGTTTTCCAGATTAAAGAAATTTTAATTACTGTTAATTCTTTCTAAAACCCTGCACTAGCTTCTCAGTCATTAGGACTTTCTCGGATCAGTCAGTCATCGATAGGATGGATCTTACTTACATATTTTGCCTTAGGTAAAACTGATAAGTCAACACTTGGACTAACTCGGTATTATTCAAACACAATAATGAACTAGGACGATGGATAGCCGCATGCAACTCTGAGCAAGTGACTGAATCTTACTTAAAAAGTTCAAATGGCTCTAAGCACTATGGGACTTAACTTCTGAGGTCATCAGACCCTAGAATTTAGAACTACTTAAACCTAACTAACCTAAGGACATCATACACATCTAGGCCCGAGGCAGTATTCAAACCTGCGAGCGTAGCGGTCGCGCGATTCCAGACTGCAGCGCCTAGAACCGCTCGGCCACTCCGGCCACCTGATATTACTTAAGACTGAGGTGTCGTCGGTGCAATGTAAGGCATTGTTCGTTGATAATTTGTGACAGGCTCTTCTTGTTGTACCTCCGTAAGAAATACCTTTGGGCCCACAGTACTCCTCACGGTAATAATCATCCTCTTGCAGTAATTATTCTGTTCCCGCGGATTACCCAATACTTCGCCCGTCCACACCATATATTCCCCGAGCTGTAACATACTTTAGCACCACCGCCCAGTGATAATGCAACTGTGAGTTCACGATACTCTCTGACGACATCGCATCGAACTAACAAACCCTGCATGTCGACTTACGAGGAGCTTATAACTAACCTTCATTTTACAATGAGGAAACACTCCATTTCATCATACATACATTAGTAAAGTGATTTAAAAATTTTGACTCCTCGAATAAATACATCGAAAAGTAAACTTGCAAGGAAAACTTTGATATCCAAAAGAGTTGTATTATAACACAACAGTATTTTGCAAGTAGGAGAGAAATAAACCACATCGTCTCACCAATTGACGGGAGTCGGTGTTGCATGCATGCGGGGCAGATGTTATAATATTAGCACGACGTGTCAGTGTTATGTTAAGTCTTGATTGTTCTTTCATGGCTGTAGGTTACATAGCCTATTCCCTCCGAAAGCGACGTTCCAGGCGGCTTAACTGCTTCTACGTTCCCCATTTCCTGTATCTACAGTCAGAATGGTTCCTGGTGCGCGACGTAGTATTATTGTTCCCTTGCGCAGTGTCTATTGTCTGCAATGATTAGCTTGCAAAGATAACATCAATGTTATACTGTACGCTGAGGTCGGACAAGGGAACACAGCACGATGCTTAGAGATGTAAGCACTCGGCTGCAGGAAAACCCGTACATCACGGAATGTTAAATAAGGACATCTCAAAGTGACGATAGACATTAGTATGTATGACGGGATGAGACAAAACGTGTGATAACTAAGTCAACCACTGGCTGACATGCCTGCAGAAGCACCTCTTTTGTGACTCTCCAGTCGTAGAATGAACTTCTGATCATGCACAATGAACACTTTTTATGCACGATGCAAAACTCTCCGTTCTTTCTAGTCAAGCGCACGTCGTTGGTGGCGTGCGACATGCATGGAAGCTATCGCTTTGTTGTTACATTGACGCCTGTTGTGGAACTTCCCAACATTGTCTGCTGGTTCCCTGGTGGCTTGCATCTGAATATCGTTGAGAATTCCTATAGTAACCTCTCTGCATCTCTGAACTGTCGAGAAGGCTGCAACCCAACAACGAGCCTACTTGACTGTAGTAAGAATGAACGTGAACTTTCACTCATGTATCTCAGGAGTTAGTCGCTTGGCAGCACCCTCTGCTATCAGCATGCCATTAAGGATGACAAGCTTTCCAGAGCGAAGCAAACACTTCAGTTAAGCCGTACTTGCTGGACTTCTGTGGATTTCGTGTACATTTTAAATGGAGCCCTCTCGTTCTGAGAGTTGAGTTGCAAAGTATTAGAAGTTGTATAAAGCAATTTTCTGTTGGTATTTGATAATCACAGAAGGCGAGTTTCAAGGCGGGGGGAAGTCGACACGGCTGTCAGTATGGCACGATGTAATTTCAAAGATAGCCTTTCACGTATTACGAAAATTACGAACATACTCGAATTTGAGAGCGGATCAGCCTGTTACAGTTTCTGCACAAAAGCGGACAAAAAACGTATCGAGTGACCAGAGCAGCGGATGACAGAAGCTGACAAAGAGACACGCAGAACCACCAAGTTGGAGGAGGACCTCTTTGTGAATCTGGCAGGGTTTCTACATGATCTACGTATCGCCGACTGTAGGTATGACTAAATTAATTACGAAATATGTTCCTCGTACCTTTAAAACTATACACCCCGAAATCGTATTTTTTCAAAATGATGGGATACGTAACTTGAGAACAGTACATACGATTTTGATCGGAATCTGATGCCGCCATTCTAAATTGAATTCTCTATCTGCGTACGTAGTCGTTTCCCGATATTGAAAAAAGTACCTTTGTCTAGATATTGTGAGCGAAGAAAGTTACATTTTCTTCAGCACGTTATCGTTTTGTTGGAACTTAACATTTCCAGTTATCTTACGTAAACTGATAGAATGTATGTTGAAAATGAGTTTTACTAAACCATTTTATTACAGGTCCCATAGCACAGCTTCGGGAATTCCAAGCGTTGACCATTTTCAGGCTGCAATCGGTATTTCCACCTAGTGAAGCAGTTACAGGGGCGTCCGATGTGAACACAAGAATGATTTAAAGACAAAAGTGTAAGAAATGAAACTACATATTAGATTTTGCATTATTTTGTATCTTACTTGGAAAAAGAAATGACGAGAACTCCCTAGATATGAGAGTGCACAATATGCGAAATTTTACCTCAACTTCTGTACTGACTGTAACGTATTTCTTAGAGCATTATTACTATCGGTATTTGTGGCAACTTCATTTCTGTTCGACATTGTTCTTGCTGTGTAGTTTCGGCAGACGTCACAAGACACCTCTTTCAATTAGCTTTTTTATAACGCAGCGCAGCCAGCCCTCTGGTCGAATGCAGTGAGCTGACATACCTACTGGCTACTGGCTCTTTGAATAAGAGCGACCATACAACGTAATTAAGTACGCCTAAAATTTTTAAACTATATTATAGCGACAACCTTATACTGGCAACCTGTCAGTACGAACGAAATCGGTGTGAGGAATTTAGTACGGTCCCCTTGTAAGATACAGATCTTTCACTGAGAAGCTTTTGCACATCCTCCATACAATTCCGATTTTTCCCCATGCGATTTCCTTGTTTTCGGATCCTGGAAGAAAGACATTCGTGACAGTCGACTTGCTTCCGATGAAGAGGTGCTCGCCTAGGTACAATTATTTTTCTGTATTGTAAGGCATCTACGGTCCTTTACTGAAAGGTAATCATATTTTACTGGAAGATGATGAGGATAAGCAAAGAATCGACCATCATGCGCCGATTGCAGCCAGTGAGTGATGCTGTTGTTAGTCGTAGTTGAGTCAGTGGTTGTCGTAATGGAATAGCGGTGGAGGTATATAGACGGGCCTGATTGTGTCTTCCCATTCACCATGTGTTGGCCCCAGCAAGGTAATAAATTTACCAAACTTTGCCCAAGTTTTTCTACAAAAAAGTGATTACGAGTGTAAAATTACGAAATGCCGTTTTTATGCGACCATGTCTGCGGCGGCAACCGATGGATTTCAGTAGGGGTAACGTGTATAGATTGCCACAACACTGCGTGACGATATTCCATTATATTTCACCAGTTTTGAGCTTAGATGCGAAAAGAGATGTTTGACGATGGTAGTAATTGTCTCAAGTTTAGTTTAACGAGAATATATAACTTTACTTAACGCAAACGTTTCATGAGGGTAGATAATGTCATTGTAGTAGCGAATAATACTAAAAATTACTCATAGGCTAACACAGGACAAAATACACTCCTGGAAATGGAAAAAAGAACACATTGACACCGGTGTGTCAGACCCACCATACTTGCTCCGGACACTGCGAGAGGGCTGTACAAGCAATGGTCACACGCACGGCACAGCGGACACACCAGGAACCGCGGTGTTGGCCGTCGAATGGCGCTAGCTGCGCAGCATTTGTGCACCGCCGCCGTCAGTGTCAGCCAGTTTGCCGTGGCATACGGAGCTCCATCGCAGTCTTTAACACTGGTAGCATGCCGCGACAGCGTGGACGTGAACCGTATGTGCAGTTGACGGACTTTGAGCGAGGGCGTATAGTGGGCATGCGGGAGGCCGGGTGGACGTACCGCCGAATTGCTCAACACGTGGGGCGTGAGGTCTCCACAGTACATCGATGTTGTCTCCAGTGGTCGGCGGAAGGTGCACGTGCCCGTCGACCTGGGACCGGACCGCAGCGACGCACGGATGCACGCCAAGACCGTAGGATCCTACAGAGTGCCGTAGGGGACCGCACCGCCACTTCCCAGCAAATTAGGGACACTGTTGCTCCTGGGGTATCGGCGAGGACCATTCGCAACCGTCTCCATGAAGCTGGGCTACGGTCCCGCACACCGTTAGGCCGTCTTCCGCTCACGCCCCAACATCGTGCAGCCCGCCTCCAGTGGTGTCGCGACAGGCGTGAATGGAGGGACGAATGGAGACGTGTCGTCTTCAGCGATGAGAGTCGCTTCTGCCTTGGTGCCAATGATGGTCGTATGCGTGTTTGGCGCCGTGCAGGTGAGCGCCACAATCAGGACTGCATACGACCGAGGCACACAGGGCCAACACCCGGAATCATGGTGTGGGGAGCGATCTCCTACACTGGCCGTACACCACTGGTGATCGTCGAGGGGACACTGAATAGTGCACGGTGCATCCAAACGGTCATCGAACCCATCGTTCTACCATTCCTAGACCGGCAAGGGAACTTACTGTTCCAACAGGACAATGCACGTCCGCATGTATCCCGTGCCACCCAACGTGCTCTAGAAGGTGTAAGTCAACTACCCTGGCCAGCAAGATCTTCGGATCTGTCCCCCATTGAGCATGTTTGGGACTGGATGAAGCGTCGTCTCACGCGGTCTGCACGTCCAGCACGAACGCTGGTCCAACTGAGGCGCCAGGTGGAAATGGCATGGCCAGCCGTTCCACAGGACTACATCCAGCATCTCTACGATCGTCTCCATGGGAGAATAGCAGCCTGCATTGCTGCGAAAGGTGGATATACACTGTACTAGTGCCGACATTGTGCATGCTCTGTTGCCTGTGTCTATGTGCCTGTGGTTCTGTCAGTGTGATCATGTGATGTATCTGACCCCAGGAATGTGTCAATAAAGTTTCCCCTTCCTGGGACAATGAATTCACGTGTTCCTATTTCAATTTCCAGGAGTGTATAAACCAAAAAGGGAATTTCATACGTTCCTAAGGAGTTTTCACAATACACTTTGAAGATGAATACAAAGGTCAGTTTGTAACAGACAGAGTGGAAGGCGAAATTTTCGTCTGTGAGTTATGAAAAAGAAGAGAGTAATGAACACAACAATTTTAAAGATAAATTACTAAAGGCGTACTGGTCTGGAAACTGGGAAGGTGGAACACTTGAAGTTTTACTACATTGAAAATATCTTAGTATATACTGGAGTAACCGTACACACAGATTACAATAAAAAAAAGACGTAAATGGAAATGTCGTGTGGCTAGGGCCTCCCGTCGGGTAGACCGTTCGCCTGGTGCAGGTCTTTCAATTTGACGCCACTTCGGCGACCTGCGCGTCGATGGGAATGAAATGATGATGATTAGGACAACACAACACCCAGTCCCTGAGCGGAGAAAATCTCCGACCCAGCCAGGAATCGAACCCGGGCCCTTAGGATTGACAGTCTGTCACGCTGACCACTCAGATACCGGGGCGGACAAAAAAGACGTAGGTATTCAGTAACTCTTTCGGTGTTTTACTAGTTGGTGAATGCAATGATCCCATTTGGTGAGTCTTTCTTCATGTTTCAAGTGGCACATGTCACACTTCATTCCTGTCCCTATATTTAGACAACAGAAATTAGTAAATAGGTTAATCAGTGGTTGTCAAGGTATTGCAATTAGGAACTGTTTACTAAGACCTGTAGCACATTCATCATAATAATACTGTCATTGTTGAAGCAGTAACTGGAAGAATCCATGTTCTATGAAATTATTCAAAATCTGATCTATAGAGGTAGCAGGGCCCAAACAAGAGGGCTGAGTGCCAGATGTGAAAGGAAACATGTCTATATTTTGAGCGAAGCTAGTTATTATCAGTAAAGAATTCTATGTAATCTTGTAGATTTCATGAGTCACGAAAGAGCAGAGGAACAGTAGTTGGAATGACATAACTGCTGATGTTTGCGATACATAGGGATATGTGTAAAATGCTGTAGTAAAGATAAGTTACTTGTTTAGATGAGTATTACGAAGTATAGGATGACTAATGTAATGAGGTCGATGGTATGTACTGAAATTAAGGAGTATAGAGAAATTATTATATATTCATTGAGGTAAATAACGACTGTTTATGGATGTGGAAAGGATGTATATTTGAACTGAAGATGCTGTTGAGCTGGGAGAGATACTTTTAATGAAGGTTTTTTTCTGTGAAAGCTAAATCGAATATGAATTATTTGACGAGCTAGTATTAGAAAGGTGTCCTTTATTTTCAAGCAAGTATTCCTATTTCTACCTGTATGTATGTGATGGTGAGAGGATTATGTTTATAACAATAAAGGATCACAAATGAATGGCAAAGGAATAATAGTTTAATGGTCTCATTAGCAGTCGAGGAGGACTATGCAGGTAACTGTATTGGACTTAAGAGGTAGAACTTTGCAGTATTAAATAACGAACACCAACACTTCAAATTTACAGTCACATGTAGATTGAACAACACAGTACCGTACGAATCATATTAGCAATGACAATAATAATATAACTGCAATAAGTGACCTATGGTGAAGAAAAATGGCTAGCTCTTTTTAAACTTATTTCTGGGCGACCACGTTAGCTATAACTGTGTGAAGTTTTGTACGGCATCTATAGAGCATTAAGTTAGCTTCTACATTTTTCATTGATGTAATACAAAACAAGTTGTAATTAATTAACCACCTAATTTAATGTATTCGAATTATATTTCACTTCCAGTATTTAATATCAGCTGTTTACTGTGAATGGGGATGAAATAGTTATTAATTTATGGTATTTCCGCTCTACCTTTCGAATATTGTGCCTGTAGTGAACTGAAATAATGGTGGTAGTAAAGATGGTAGAATCAATGGTGAAAGGGTGGCAAACCAAGTGGTAGCCAAAATGAGTAGAGTGTTGTGGATTTTCGTGCTACGCTTTGAAAAAGGTAACGAGCACCGATTATGTTTTTTGACTGGCCACACCAGTTACTGAAAGGAAACCTTCATAGTAATTAAATGTAAAACAAAACTTTCTTTATTAAATATATTGAATTTCTTGTATGACGTGTGTGATACATTGTAACTTTCATTATTTGTTCTTAAACTTAGTGTTCTTTGTTTCCTTTTTTGAATTTTTAACTACACTTTTTACTCTATTTTTCGCCTGTGGCTCCCAGTAAATCTTTTGGGGTGGGGATGTAAGCATTCGAAGGTCCTTTACTCAAAGATTTTTCTGACACAGGTCGATCGTAGGCAAAGAATCGATTCTCAGTTACCGAGATGCCTATCAAACGACATTATTGTCAGTTGCAGTAATGTCAGTGAATAAGGGGTTGTCCTAAAGGTATAATGGGAGGAAGATTGCCGTACCAGGTGAGTATGGCTTCCCATTTGCCATAGCTCGATCCTGACAAATTGTTTCTCCCAAAAAGGGACTCGAAAGATACGATGTGCTTCTATTACCGCGCTGATCAATGGTCAGGACTGAGTATAATCTGAGCGGATCGTTGCAACGGTGTATGACCATACTTGAATACATTTGACCTATGTCGAGCTTAGCTGTGAACATAAGAGAATGGTAATGACTGTGTCCAATTTTGTTTATCGGGAATATTTAACTTTACTAAATGCAAACCTTCTCTTCTTTGAATATAGTATCATCGTGCAGCTAAAATCCGACAAAAACTACTTCTTTAGTGATCAAATCCGATTATCACTTATCCATTAGTCATGGTGGATTGAAATATAGGTTAGGCAGCTATATTATTCGACCACGAAGGCGCTTACCTTCATGTCTCCAGTGGTATAAATGTATTAACAGTTATTACAATCATTTTTGAAACAATAAACAGTTTACTCACGTTTTCTATATCTCGCTTTCATTTAACTGCCTCTTACTGTTAGGACAGCAATTTATAAAAGGAACTGGAGAATGAAGAAAACAAAAAAAGTGCGAATATTGTTACGAGAATAAATATATTACACATAAAGTTTGTCAACTAGAGCAAGTAATTCATGTATGGAATGCTAAAAGGTAAACTTTCAAGTTGCATTTTAAGCTTTGGGGCTTTCACACATTATTTTAATTCTACTACTAACTTATTGAAGAACAGACATAGAAGAAGGATCGTTCTGAACAGTGCACACCTATCTCCACAATGCTTAATGAAGAGTGCAATTCCTTCTGAATGAGTCACTACTGTCAAGTTATAATTCCATCATCTGTTGTATACACAATGATGACAAAGCTTGAATTCAGAAATGACTGATCAGCAGACAACTCGAAATGTCTAGACTGACACTGCAGGTTCTCCTGACTGCCCCTCCCGTTTTATGGGCCATGAAAGAAGTTGTAAGTCCTTTTGGAGGAGAGAAATTGAATGAGCACACGAAGACTAGGCTATAAAAACCAGCTACCGATCTGCATAAATGCAGTATGAGACATAGCGGTCATGTTGCCCTCTAGTTACCCTAGCCCCACGTTTATCTGTTGCTGCTGTCTTACACGTTTCGATTATACGTTATTTTCAGATGTTAAATGGAAAATATACATAACGTCATTAATAATACGAATGGTTACACTGAGTTCTCAATAGAACTTAAACTTTGATGCTGAAGTCCCCCGTTACATGGAATCCTTCACATTCGAATAAAATCTACTCGGTTTTCGAGTGCTGTCAGATCGAATGAAATTCTAAAGCTTTCGATGGCCATCTTCACCATCGTCGTCAGGAGTAAAATTACTGACTCCTGAGGTTAACAGTTTCCCACTTATATGGCCACGACTGCGACCTCTGGCACCAATCAGAATGAGCGGAAAAGACTGATGCAGGTAAGGTGATTGAGCAGGTCACAGCAGCTCCGGCCCACGGTGGGACTGGGCACAACGAGATATATGAGCCCAGCAAGGAACTTGTGACGTCACACTGATCGATTCGTCCGCCACACTTTACAGACACTCGGCTCCATGCAGGCCTAAGGGAAATCAATATTTATGTGAAAACTTGCCCAGAAAAGCTCTTCATTTTATCGTGTGCTGTCGAGAAGTTCCAAGCATTTAAACACAAGTCAAGAATAACTAAATTCGGTGAAACAGGTACTCGCTCCTCGTCAGAGACGGCTGCTGGCATTCGTATGACCTGTAGTGGCACGTGCTGGGACGTACGCTCCACGGCCTATCTTTTTCGTGGGACTCGCCGTGGGACCGAGTGACGTCAGGTGGCGCGAGGTGCTGGCTCCACGTTTAAGCCTGCCGCTCTCGCCTCCCTACAAGCATCAATGATTCGTCGTTGCTTTCTTTCAGCATCCAAAACCTCTCCCCATGCACTGCTACCTGTGTAGCTCTGGTCTCTACCAAAATTGTTGCTGTTCATGGTAATCGCAGCAGCCTGTTTTATAAGGTAATCCGAGTACGTTGATGAGACAAGACACTCGCGTTTTGAAACTGTATTTTGTGTTCGTTTTCCAAGCAGCGCTCGGCTGCGGCCGATTTGTAAAGCTCTCTTTGTTTAATATTTCACTTTTGTTTTGTGCAAAGCTCTGCAACTGTGCGAATTCTTTGACCCTTATACACTCCTGGAAATGGAAAAAAGAACACATTGACACCGGTGTGTCAGACCCACCATACTTGCTCCAGACACTGCGAGAGGGCTGTACAAGCAATGATCACACGCACGGCACAGCGGACACACCAGGAACCGCGGTGTTGGCCGTCGAATGGCGCTAGCTGCGCAGCATTTGTGCACCGCCGCCGTCAGTGTCAGCCAGTTTGCCGTGGCATACGGAGCTCCATCGCAGTCTTTAACACTGGTAGCATGCCGCGACAGCGTGGACGTGAACCGTATGTGCAGTTGACGGACTTTGAGCGAGGGCGTATAGTGGTCATGCGGGAGGCCGGGTGGACGTACCGCCGAATTGCTCAACACGTGGGGCGTGAGGTCTCCACAGTACATCGATGTTGTCGCCAGTGGTCGGCGGAAGGTGGACGTGCCCGTCGACCTGGGACCGGACCGCAGCGACGCACGGATGCACGCCAAGACCGTAGGATCCTACGCAGTGCCGTAGGGGACCGCACCGCCACTTCCCAGCAAATTAGGGACACTGTTGCTCCTGGGGTATCGGCGAGGACCATTCGCAACCGTCTCCATGAAGCTGGGCTACGGTCCCGCACACCGTTAGGCCGTCTTCCGCTCACGCCCCAACATCGTGCAGCCCGCCTCCAGTGGTGTCGTGACAGGCGTGAATGGAGGGACGAATGGAGACGTGTCATCTTCAGCGATGAGAGTCGCTTCTGCCTTGGTGCCAATGATGGTCGTATGCGTGTTTGGCGCCGTGCAGGTGAGCGCCACAATCAGGACTGCATACGACCGAGGAACACAGGGCCAACACCCGGCATCATGGTGTGGGGAGCGATCTCCTACACTGGCCGTACACCACTGGTGATCGTCGAGGGGACACTGAATAGTGCACGGTACATCCAAACCGTCATCGAACCCATCGTTCTACCATTCCTAGACCGGTAAGGGAACTTGCTGTTCCAACAGGACAATGCACGTCCGCATGTATCCCGTGCCACCCAACGTGCTCTAGAAGGTGTAAGTCAACTACCCTGGCCAGCAAGATCTCCGGATCTGTCCCCCATTGAGCATGTTTGGGACTGGATGAAGCGTCGTCTCACGCGGTCTGCACGTCCAGCACGAACGCTGGTCCAACTGAGGCGCCAGGTGGAAATGGAATGGCAAGCCGTTCCACAGGACTACATCCAGCATCTCTACGATCGTCTCCATGGGAGAATAGCAGCCTGCATTGCTGCGAAAGGTGGATATACACTGTACTAGTGCCGACATTGTGCATGCTCTGTTGCCTGTGTCTATGTGCCTGTGGTTCTGTCAGTGTGATCATGTGATGTATCTGACCCCAGGAATGTGTCAATAAAGTTTCCCCTTCCTGGGACAATGAATTCACGGTGTTCTTATTTCAATTTCAGGAGTGTAGATGCTGCCGCTTTCGCGAGGGACACCATACACACCGGGCCCTTAAAGGCTCTGTAGTCTTTAACAGGGTGCAACATATGTTTTATCTTGGAGATGCGCCAGAATACTGATCTCAGTCCACATCTTTGCAGCATACGTCTTAACTTGCTGCTTGTTGCCCCACAGTATGGCAGGATAATAACCGGCTTGGCTTCTTCTGTGGCACCTGGAAGCTTTTGCAATGTCACTCTTCTTATAACCATTTTGCTCTGTGTAGTAAAGTTTTCAGGACTGCCTTCTTTTGTACAGGGTGGTGAAAAGTATCGGCGTTCAAGTATCGATGGTGTGCGTTGGTTTCCTGTAGTCTGAGTGACCAATTCGGCCTCCAGCCTACCGCTCAACAAAAACGTCTAAGAACGGTAGCTTGCTATCCTCCTCCATCTCGACAGTAAAATTAAGATTGGGATGGACACCGTTCGTATGATATCGCGGTGACTGTATTATTATGAATAATATGCAAAGTACCCTTGGATATGCATGCACGGTTTCGAGTCCCAGTCCAGCACACATTTTCACTGTCGTCGTTCCATTCTATAGCTGCGGATTGTCCATGTTCGCAATTGTAAATGCATTTAATGGTCACCGTTCATGTGACCGACGAACTGCTACAGCATAGTTTCACTGTGATGCCATTACACGAAGGTATCATCGACATACTTTAGGAAGCAAGACGGACGCAACGTCGAAGAGTTCGGAGCCTGCCCTTTTAACTCCTCCATGAACAAATTCGCAACTACCGGAGACAGCAGTGACACTATCACTGTGTCATCCGTCATTTCATAATAGTCGTCGCGGTACAAGTAGTACGTTGTCGTGAGGACATCACTGAACAGCTTGACGATTCCAGGTGGAAACTGCTGGGACAAAACATCCAGCGTGTCTTGCACTGGCACCGTCGTAAAACTTACACCACGTTGGCCTATTTTATTTTCTTGATTGCACATTATTGCAAACATATACAGGTAACCTTACATGTATCCGTTATTACAAAATATCGGTAATCCTAAATGTAATTTAATTTATTTAATGCATTGTATATAATATCGTGATGATACACCGTTAATGGACTCTGTACCTTAGTAACTGTTCGTACCGCAACTAAGGCATAATTATTTTCTCATAAACATTTCCACCTAGCTTTGCTATATCCATGGCTAGTCATATGAGCAGGGTAATCTCACATACCTATTATTATGTCCGTCCCCGAGGTATCTGGGTCGTCAGCGCGACAGAATGTCAAGTTTAAGGGTTCGATTCCCGGCTGGTTCGGAGATTTTCTCCTCAGGGACTGGGTGTGTGTTGTCCTAATCATCATTATTTCATCCCCAACGACGCGCAAGTCTCTGAAGTGACGTCAAATAGAAAGACTTGCACCCGGCGAACTGTCTACCCGACGGGAGGCCATAGTCACACGACATTTATTTATATACCTATTATTATTTTATATATATATATATATATATATATATATATATATATATATATATATATATATATATATAATTCTCTTACAGTTCATCATATGTTTGTGTAAATATACTTTAACCCTCCTACTATCGGAATAGTTTTTTTCTCACGTATTACCACCAGACCTCAAGCAATTTATACCTGATATATTGGCAGTATTTTAACGAACTAACACGCAGAAATACGTTACAGTTTTTCCAGTTTTTCAGTGCATCAATAATGATTCTATTTTCGTAAATATCACGTTCAAGAAACAAAAATAAATTTGAACTGTTGTCATATTGTTCCAGTGATACTCATTGCAAAAACCAGAAATAAATAATAATTTGTTGGTCCATAACTTCCTTGAAATTTTTCATAAGTTTGATAAACGCAACAAATACACGTTACAGAGACTTTAGTCATCAATAATGTATTCTACTTCCCTATTTACAGCAATCTGCCAGCGCTGGGTAACTTTTAGTTTCCGTCACTATAGAAATCACATGGTTTTGTAGTGAAGAACTCGTCAAGACACATGTGGGGCGCATTTGTATCCGGAAGGGAAGTTTGTTGAAGGTACGTTAAATGTTGTACGAGTTTCGGGATTGCAGCCTGATCATGTAGTCTTCTTGTCACGATATTTGCGGTGGCAACGGTACAGCCAAAATATTATGGCAAGAAGTCAACATGATCCGGTTGCAATCCCGAAATCTCGTAAGATATTCAGTACGCCGGAAAAACTTCAACAATTACATTCAGTGTAATATCAACTGCGAATATGGATAACCATAGAAAGGAAATATGACAATGAAAAATTTGTCCAGACCTTGACTGGAAACCGGATTACCTGCTTATCGCGAGTGGACGCCTTACAATTTTTTCATTCTCTCCTGGACTCACGGCCATCCCAAATTTTCATGTGTCATCAATCATGCGTCAACAACCTGTTCTCGTACGTCCATTATGTCTATTCCCGCACAGGTGAGACATTTTACTTGGAAGTCCCTTGTCCATTGTCGGCGGATAAATACAACATTGCAGTGCTGTGTTATTCTGAATACTACCTAAAGTTCCTCTGCGCATGCATGAATGTCGATAGGAACTATGCATCATAATTCAGATTAACACAGTCACTTCAATATCGGATTTCTTGAAGGTTGTTCGACAGAAAAATGGCGAAAATCTGAGAGCGGAAGGTCAGTGGGTCGCTATTGTGGAGTGGCTTTATTTCACACAGTATTCGTTGTTCTTGGGCTGTGTCTGCAAGAAGTCTCAGTTGCTAAAAATAAATGTTAGCAGTGATGGTTACACCTCGGGGCAACAATTCGTAGTACACCTCACCGTCACTGTTACACCAGATGCATAACATTATATTTTGTGAATGCGCGAAGATCTGTGAACGGGGAGTCGCTGCTTTGTTTGGGTTCAACCATTCTCATTATGTCAGCACAAAGACATCATTTCTCGTCACTAGTAATGAAACAGGATAGAAAAGGGGCGGTATTGTTCGCGAGCCGCTATATGACGAGAAAGGAGAGATGAACTGGTGGCTACCCGCAGATTTTTGGCTTAGAGCATGCGGTACACATACATCAGATTTATGAACCTTGTCCATGGCATGCAAATGTCGCACCATTGCGGTATGACCACAGTTAATAACAATGGCCAGTTCTCAAGTGGATTGACGTAAATCATTATGAATTAATGCGTCTAAAAGAAGTTCATCAGATCACGAAACACTTCCTGAATGTGGACAGTCACTAATGTCAAAAGGATCCTACTCAAAACTGGAAAACCGGTTACTTGCCCAGCTCTGCGCAATGAAATTCCCATAGAGGTCGCTAATTTTTCTGGCTGCCTTCACTGCTGTTAGTCCTTTGGATGCGAAACAGGAGATTATTTCGGAAATATTCCAATTTCTCCATTTGGCAGTCCATTTTCTAGCGTTCATAGCACCGTTATTTATCTCCAAATGAAATATATATATATACATATATATATATATATATACACTCCTGGAAATGGAAAAAAGAACACATTGACACCGGTGTGTCAGACCCACCATACTTGCTCCAGACACTGCGAGAGGGCTGTACAAGCAATGATCACACGCACGGCACAGCGGACACACCAGGAACCGCGGTGTTGGCCGTCGAATGGCGCTAGCTGCGCAGCATTTGTGCACCGCCGCCGTCAGTGTCAGCCAGTTTGCCGTGGCATACGGAGCTCCATCGCAGTCTTTAACACTGGTAGCATGCCGCGACAGCGTGGACGTGAACCGTATGTGCAGTTGACGGACTTTGAGCGAGGGCGTATAGTGGTCATGCGGGAGGCCGGGTGGACGTGCCGCCGAATTGCTCAACACGTGGGGCGTGAGGTCTCCACAGTACATCGATGTTGTCGCCAGTGGTCGGCGGAAGGTGGACGTGCCCGTCGACCTGGGACCGGACCGCAGCGACGCACGGATGCACGCCAAGACCGTAGGATCCTACGCAGTGCCGTAGGGGACCGCACCGCCACATCACAGCAAATTAGGGACACTGTTGCTCCTGGGGTATCGGCGAGGACCATTCGCAACCGTCTCCATGAAGGTGGGCTACGGTCCCGTACACTGTTAGGCCGTCTTCCGCTCACGCCCCAACATCGTGCAGCCCGCCTCCAGTGGTGTCGCGACAGGCGTGAATGGAGGGACGAATGGAGACGTGTCGTCTTCAGCGATGAGAGTCGCTTCTGCCTTGGTGCCAATGATGGTCGTATGCGTGTTTGACACCGTGCAGGTGAGCGCCACAATCAGGACTGCATACGACCGAGGCACACAGGGCCAACACCCGGCATCATGGTGTGGGGAGCGATCTCCTACACTGGCCGTACACCACTGGTGATCGTCGAGGGGACACTGAATAGTGCACGGTACATCCAAACCGTCATCGAACCCATCGTTCTACCATTCCTAGACCGGCAAGGGAACTTGCTGTTCCAACAGGACAATGCACGTCCGCATGTATCCCGTGCCACCCAACGTGCTCTAGAAGGTGTAAGTCAACTACCCTGGCCAGCAAGATCTCCGGATCTGTCCCCCATTGAGCATGTTTGGGACTGGATGAAGCGTCGTCTCACGCGGTCTGCACGTCCAGCACGAACGCTGGTCCAACTGAGGCGCCAGGTGGAAATGGAATGGCAAGCCGTTCCACAGGACTACATCCAGCATCTCTACGATCGTCTCCATGGGAGAATAGCAGCCTGCATTGCTGCACACTGTACTAGTGCCGACATTGTGCATGCTCTGTTGCCTGTGTCTATGTGCCTGTGGTTCTGTCAGTGTGATCGTGTGATGTATCTGACCCAAGGAATGTGTCAATAAAGTTTCCCCTTCCTGGGACAATGAATTCACGGTGTTCTTATTTAAATTTCCAGGAGTGTATATATATATGTATATACTCAAATAGCAACAATGAAATACAAATAAAATATGATAATCAGTAAACAGAGCCACAGTAACAGAAATACGACAATCTAAAACAAAAATGCTATAAACTTATCCACCATCGTAATGTAAATATGCACAAAACACCATTGGATACAATTGGCTCAGGGGGAGAAAGTCGTCGATTTTCGGAATAATAGTTTTGAAAATTACTGAGACGCATTTTTCGAGAATGCTTATGGTCATATTGACCTCAGTCGTAGTATAATGGTTAACTGAATGTAAATGGAAGGTGCATTAATGAACCAATATAATATATGTTAATTCTGTATATATACTGAAATTGTTTTTCACAAGCAGCATCACCGATCTGGCCGTTAAGTATTGCACCTATGTGTTTAACATCCCAACTAGTTGTTTAAAGAATTGTAATTTGACAACTAACTTCATTTGCTCTTATTTCATTTTAATGTTTACAAGTCTGTAAAATTGTTGTATGTAATTGGTTGAATTATTGCTACCTTAGCACTCTCTTGTAGCCGACATCACTTGAGATCACATACAGTATCAGGTTTTCCGTCGTTCCTTACTTGATTCAAAATTCGTTGAGGTATGTTCCGTCTATGCAACTAATTGAAGGCAGTTTGTTTATTTCCATACGCAATTTTCTTCTTTCGTGCGTAAAGTATCTTCAATGGCCCATAAAAAATGTTTCTTTTCACATATACAATAAATGTATTATCTGATAGTTAAAATATGTTATGATTTTGTCATGTTTTCTCTCGTTTTTCTTGTTAGAATCAACTTTTGTATCACTAATTTCTTTACGTGAAAATATCATTCCATTGTTACAATTTCCAGCGCTGTTAGCTCTTGTGTGTCGTCGTACGGAAGTGTTCATTGGTCACCATGCGCCAGCTGTCCGATTTCCCTCGTTCTTTCAGTCACAATTTCCTTCAACACATCGCATACATCAATTGCACTTCACATTTTGTGTTCGACCGTGTGTGTACGGTGTGTAGTGGTGCCAACTGTCATTGTGTGTTTATCTTTCGTCTGTCGTTTGAGCTGTGTTTGTGGTTTGATATTTTTCGTTTGTTTCATATGTGTGTGTCTGCGTGTATTTTGTTGTGTGTAAATGAGTGGTACTTTGTGAGAAGGTGTTTCTTTTATTATGG